>NC_051179.1:9871129-9951128 GCF_013339695.2 Rhipicephalus sanguineus
TTAACCGTTGTGGTAGCTGAAGTTAACATATCCCTGGACACCTAGACACAGCGTATCGTGAATCCCCCGTAAAGGTGGCACCAAAAAATTGAAGGACACTTTGTAAATTCCAAAGTGTGTTTGGCGAAAGCCTGTGGCCATTCGGCTGGCTATGTCATGGTATCGGGGGAATCCACATTCTTGGGGCGCTCCTCCGAACCGCTTGCTCTGGAATCATCACCGGGCCGCTTAGGCATAGGTCGGCAAAAAAATTGGAGCTCACTCAGACTCACTCAAGAAATATGTTTTGCTCTGAGAGCTCACTCGAACTCAGACTCACCAAAAATTTTCCTCACTCGGACTCACTCGGACTCAGACTCACTAAACCTTTTCTCAGCCGGACTCACTCGGACTCAAACTCACCCACATATTACTCAGCCGGACTCACCCAGACTCAGACTCACGGCTTTATGCGAGTCTGAGTGAAGAACATGTTTCTGGGCGAGTTGGTACTTGCTAACTGACATTTTGGTGGCGCTTTAGCACAATCACAAAAGAAGGACACACATGATGAGCCAACCCCAACATGCTCAAGTATAGAAAACAGGAGATCATGACATACTCTATCACTTTGCCCAGTTGGTGAGCAGACTACGCGAAGTGTTTCGGAAATTGAAATATGACGAAGAAGCGTTGTTCGATGGATGTTCTGGTGAAAATGAAAGTTTTGTAATCTCAACCGCATGCTGAAAGTGCTGCAGTGAGAAAGTGTTTCCAATGTCTGGAAATAAAGAAAAAAAAATGACAGTGGCGCAGTGGATAGCGTGCCCGGCGTCTGATGTCGCGGACCGAGAGGTCGTTGGTTCAACTACCGGTGACGGGGCTTTTTTTTTGTCACCTTATCGTCTTTGTTTTTTCCCACGTCATTTCCGTGACGGAAATACGTCACTGAAATCTTGGTGAACCCCGGCATAAAACACTTTCGTGTTAAAAAGAGATACAAGAAACAGAGAGGAACAAAGAAAGAAAGAGAAACAAGGAAGGCCGCCCAGCTTCCTTCAGGCTTGGCACCCCTATAATGCGAAGGTGCCATAACTTTTTGCTTACCCGTCTTCTCTCTTTTTATCCTTTATTGCAACGGAAAGCTTACCTGCTGGTGCATCCTATCGTAATTTGCAACGTGGAAAGCGCCCAGGAACTTTTGTATCTGGACCTTTTTTTTTATCTGCAGAAACGTGATAGCTGTAAAGAGGCCGGAAAGAATGATGCGTATGTGCCGTGGCGATTATCACTGGAGTGCCTATTCAAGCAGCCCCCATTCGCGGTTTGTTGATGGTACTACATCGCAGGGATGCCACAGAATTACGCGTACTCACTCGCAAACTTCCGTGCGTACAGAAGCACTGAAATGCTCCGCCACGTAGTGAGACAGGCTGGCGAAGTGACTGCTGTTTAACTATGGTGGCACTAAATAACAGCCGAATGCATGCAGCATTTTGACCGTTCGCTTACTATTCCAAGGCATAGTGTGACATTCCATTTCTGGCGATTTAAAATTCCTACTCCAATTCCAAACCGAATGACCTGTTCTATCGCAATAACATTCAATAACTATTCATTTCCACAAACATATCCTGACACGTTCTGGGCGAATGGCGGTCTCTCTAGCGTCAGTGAAAGCCTGTTAGGTGTGGATACCGCTGATCATGCTCATTAGTCTACTAACACTTCTCGTATTCACCATCAACGTATTTGAGGCAAGCTAAATGACAGAAAATACGTCCAAATTAATTTTTAAAAGGGGAGCAGCAATGCCACGGGCGCGCAAGTCTTTAGGAACATCGTTTTCCCTCAATGACAGTCAGATTGTGCGATAGCCCAGACGGTCACATTATGTTTATCACACTCGCAGCACTTGATAATAATAATAATAATAATAATAATAATAATAATAATAATAATAATAATAATAATAATAATAATAATAATAATAATAATAATAATAATAATAATATCTGGGGTTTAACGTCCCAAAACCACGATTTGATTATGAGAGACGCTGTAGTGGAGGCCTCCGGAAATTTTGACCACCTGGGGTTCTTTAACGTGCACCTAAATCTAAGTACACGGGCTTCAAACATTTTCGCCTCCATCGAAAATGCAGCCGCCGCGGCCGGGATTCGATCCCGCGACCTTCGGGTTAGCAGCGCTTGAGTTAAAATGAACGGTTCCCCCTCGAATTAAATTTAGGTGTCACGTGGCCAAACTGTGGGGTGGCTATGTAGAAATATCTTGGCAAGAATGACGATACATTTAAAATAAATATCATAAAGAGCAGGTGATTTCTGGCGTGCTAACACTATACGGCAATGTGGGATACATGATAACTTGACAATAACCCTTCTTGTATTGCATAAATAAAATCCATAAATTCAACCACGAGATATGAAAAAATGAAGGCAGCTTCGCACTAGTGGCACCGCCAAGCCTGAAGGAAGTGCGTTGCTGGGCGGCCTTCCTTGTCTCCTTCCCTTACTTCTTCCCTTTCTCTCTGTTTATTTCTCTTTCTTTCTTTTTCTCTCCCTGTCTTTGTTCCCTTTCTTCCTCTCCCTTTCATAAGAGGTTCTGCGTGACCGGCGACAGAGAACCCATCACCGCAGCCACCGTAAAAAACAGCCTCAGAATGGACTTAACGGGTCAACTCAGAAGCTGCCCTCGTCATAAGTCATAACTCGGGCAAGTCCGCCTTCTTATGCATTCAAACAATTTTTTTAAATGTGTGCGCCCTTTCATCCTACTTTACTTCCAAATTTATTCACCGCTGGAAACACCGTGCATCGATGGAGGACATATTTTCTGTTACGCCTGATGGAAATTTTACAGGGTATTACGCAATGTGTTCACTATTTGTCTTGTCTAAAACACTAAACTGTGGTAGTCGTTGAGAAAGTGTAGCGCAACACGTGTCGCGCATCAAGCGCGGATTGCCGTCCTAACCCGCAGACACATAAGACTATCGCTACACTGGATTCCCTTCCTTCCGAGCTGAATGTGACGTCATAGGCGGGGGCTTTAGCGTTCTTTTGTTAAGTGCGATGTCAGGAATTCGACACCGCACCATGGCGCCTGCATTTCGATAATGACGGAGCAATAAAACGAGAAAGCCGCGGCGTATTCTTTAGTAAAGAAATGAACCGCGCCCACTCGGTCGAACTGATCCTGTCGAAGAGCAGAGGCTGTTGTGTCAACATCTTTCTCGTGTTCGACCCTGACAAATATTGCCACGGCTAACGGTGATAGGGGAAAAGGAGTGTGTGGCGGAGCGACAGATTTGTAAAGGGTAGTCACCGCGTAAAGTACGCATGCGCAGAAAACATAGTCGCTACAGAAAGTGTGATTGCACAGGCTCATCTGGAGGACGGTAAGTTAGCAAGGATGAGAAAAGGCGAAGTAACATGCACCGCGAATATCTTCTCATGCCAGTAGTTGTGACGCACTGTTACACATCGTACTCAATTACGAAGGTGCAAGAAGCAATAATTCATGGGGGCGGGTCCTATCTCGCTAGTTTCCGAGTCAGTCTTGAGTTGATAAAAGCAGCTCGGAGCCACCTGTCTTTTTAATCAATTCAAATAATATGCACTTACCACCTCGCCTTTCTTTGTAGTCATTTTCTTGACGCCATTCATGTTCAGGGCACCACCGAGATCCCTGAGCACCTCCTCGAAAGTTTGCGTAGTCTTGAGGTTCAGCAGGACGCGACTCGTGTGTTCCGGGTCCAGGCTGCTGACAACGTCAATGACGCGACCATCGTCTCTGCCACCTGAGCCAGGCAGGCTGACCGAGCCGCCCTTGGCGAGTTTCTTCGGCTGTATCAACCTGCCCGGATCCTCGTCCGAGCGCTGCAAGATGCGGTTGCGCGCCTGACCGTACGCGAGTGGGGCGAACGTTCGTGTTCCCGAGGCGACGTACGAAGCACCGTCTTCGAACTCTTCCAGCGAAGGAACCTTCTTGCCGTCAAGAGTGAAGATGACGCGGACTCCGTTGCTGACGGCCAGCCGCTGCGATATGTAGTCGTACAGGGACTCCATTGTTTTGAAGTCTCGGCCGGGATTGATGGACACTCTGATGCCCGAGGAGAAGGGGTCCCCGTTGGCGAAGAAAGTGACCATGAGCGCCTTGCGCTGGGCGGCTTCGGCGAGGAAGCGCGAATGCGTGCTGTTGACTTTACGGATCCGCGGAGCCTTGGCGACCCGTTCTCCGGCGGTGTCCATCCTGTCCGGTCCATCCGCCGTCCCGGCTAGGGAGCCCTAGTGCCGTGAGGAAGTCGGCTTCAGCGTGTGCTAAGACACACCGTTTTACAGAGGCCACATCACTGTCGCGTACGGCTCCCACCACAAGAGCTGCCGAGACTCAAGCGTGCGATGTCACCGACGCACCAGCAACCAATGCACGTGAGGCTGTCGTCACCTCCCAATGGACGGGCGTTGACGAAGCCAGAGAAGGCCTCGGTCGCAGCGTCTGTCACATGCCGCGCGCGTCTCAGCGGAATGGCGTCTGCCGATCGGTTCACCTCTCTTGCCAGGGAGCCACTTGTGGTGCTGCTGGCTCGATTATTTTCAATCGCCATAGAAACGACGTAAACGATTCCGCGCGCCGGCCGCTCGCTGACCGACCCTCCGCCGCGCGACGCTCCCAACTCTCTCTGAATCCTTTCTCCTCTCCTTTTTCTTTCCCCTTTTCAAACCAAACGCGCATTGATTAACCCTGAAAGCTGTTCCTCGAAATGCAGTGTCCAACTCGTCCTCCACATTTTCGGCGGTGAGCGACGATCGGAACGCTCAAACAGGTGGCGAGTCGACGCCGCACGTTTCGTCGCTTTGTGGCGCCGCCGTCTTGGCTTGAAACGTTCGCGTTGATGCTACATCTGTGCTTGGCGCATTCGCTGAACGTTTTCAAAATTCATGTAAGTCGACCCTGCGGTTACCTCAGATACAATTAATGTCGCTCGCTCTACTGGCGCAAAGCCCTCGAGAAAGAGAAAATGAGATGATGAGGACATATATAGGACATGAGGTTGTGCACTTGCATTCAAGAGCGAATCATTGACCCCGGCGATTGCCGCCCTCTCTATACGCACGCCTCCTTTACTAAAACGGGCACGAGTGTCAATCATCAGTCGATGAAGAGCATGTACATTAATAAAAATTTATTGTCGCTTGTACACCCCCTCCCCCCTCTCGAAAAAAAAAGCTTGTGCATGCAGAACACCACAACTGAATTCAGTGTTGTGTGAAGGGTCGATAGATTTAAAATCGCTCGTGTGATACTATATTAATGAGAACTAACAGACAATAATGCCAAGGTAAGTAGAGGAGATGTTATTTGTTATTTGTAATAACATTTCCTATACTTACCTGACTAACACTCCTAGGTTTAAATGCACATATATACCCTATAAAGTGGAAGGGGGGATGACTGCCGCCATAGCTCAGTGGTAGAGCATCGGACGCGTTATTCGAAGGTCGCAGGTTCGGTCCCTGCCGGCGGCAAGTTGGCGGCAATTATCTTTCCGTCCACTTTACTTTCTTCACATTTATATTCCACTTATTACAAATAACATCTCCTATACTTACCTTGGCAGTATTGTCTGTTAGTTATCATTAATATTGCGTCTGACAAAAAAACACGAGCCCTTAAAAGCCATCTTCTTTCCTTCATTCATAGCAAGGGTCTCGTTCTGGCAGACTTGATGCCGTCAGGTAGTATGCGAGGGATTATTGGTCAGCTGCCAGCTCGTAAAAAAGATCACGTGCTACGTGACGCCAAAAAGACAGAAAAAGAGTGTTGCACACTCGGCGCCATGGCTGCGATCGGCGCTCACTAACACTCCTAGGTTTAAATGCACATATATACCCTATAAAGTGGACGGGGGGATGACCGCCGCCGTAGCTCAGTGGTAGAGCATCGGACGCGTTATTCGAAGGTCGCAGGTTTGGTCCCTGCCGGCGGCAAGTTATCTTTTCGTCCACTTTACTTTCTTCACATTTATATTCCAATTATTACAAATAACATTTCCTATACTTACCTTGGCATTATTGTCTGTTAGTTCTCATTAATATTGTGTCTAACAAAGAAAAACGAGCCCTTAAAAGCCGTCTTCTTTCCTTCGTGTGATCCATTGTAATATAAGGTGCGAAGAAAACGCTTCGTAACAGACGTCGAGGCGTTGCTTCAGAACAGATTTACTTTCCCATCTGCATGCTGGCAGCATGAAGGCACTGACGCTTAACGTCAATATATACGCAGAACATATGAAAGAGCTTTGCACATGCGGAAAACAAACACGTGGGCGCACCGGCCAGTAACAATGCACGTGCATAGTATGTTCTCTCTTGATACATTCCTCCCACAATTATTCGACGAATTCATAGTTATAACGCGAAAGGGGGCCATCGCTGTTAGCAGCTTCTTGTGAGGGTGACCGGTGGAGCACTGGGCGCTGCCTGTCGATATATGTTGCCTGGGTATTGCGTGGTTCTGCAGAATTTGTCTCATGCACTTTCTGCACATGCGGCAAATATTTTTCGCCTGGTTCCAAGCAAGGATTTGGCAAATAATCAGTACGCACGTACCGCACTCGGCTTCTGACCAAATACATAACTGGTGGTTTCATTGCTGTCACTTTGCCAAGCAAGCGCTTTATGAATACTGGGCATTCAGAACCTGAATGCCCAGTATTCAGGCCGCTAACGCTTCGCCTCCCACCAGCAGACGAAAACCATGAGCGGCAGGACCCTCCCCATCTCTCCCCGCTATGTCCCTCCATTGTTCAGATCCCTTTTATCATTTGGCTGAAGCAATGACAGCCACGTCCTGTGTTTGGGTCGCAAAAACAATTCAGTGAAAGTCATTCTCGTAAAAGTATGCATTGGTCGTATTACATGCAATGGAAAGGTTACCGTTTCTATGCTGCAGTGAGCGACTTTTCGTTTTTCCTTCTAACTTGCAACTACTTGAGAATGGCTTTCTTTGCCGCCTGCATCATTCATTCGGCCGCACCGTAGGATTTTGGATGGTTCCGGATCATAAGCGCATGCTTAACGGCGTTCGCTTTCAAGAACAATCTAAACTATGCAGCAAGAAACTGAGGCATCAGTACCTACTTCAGCGGAATACCACAAACAGAGAAAGTAACAGTTTCCACAGTTTTTGAGGCCATCACCGCATGCATGATTTTCATTTCCAGCCACTGCAATCCATAACATGTATCATTTTGTTGGAGATTCTAAGAGCGCGCTTTTTCGCGGGTATAGCCTATTCGCCTCGTGCGCCACCGATGGCGGCGCTGCGAATGGCGCTCCGGTGACGCAAAGGCGGGGATTCGGCTTTTGTCGTCTGCTAGGCTCTGGCTAAAACAGCAGCATTTTTGATATTGTTCGCTCGCGACGCACGGCGTTCCTCGACTACTAGCTGTATTTTCTTCTAATGATAGTTCTTTAGATGGCTGCTTGCATTACAGGAGGTTAAGAATAGCTGACAATTGGGCATGTTGGTTCATGATCCAAAGTGTTGAATTGCGCAAACAGCACAGGAACTAAAGGACGATGACACACAGCGCGCAAACTACCAACAAAAGTTTATTTCCTTGAGCACACAATTTCTATACACCGCGCAAGCGCCGCCAAGCATGTACTACAATCAACGTTTTAGAAACGCAATCTCTTTGCTAGATAAGTTGACAGACGGCGTGCTGACGCATTCAGGACTTATTCTAACAATGTTTTCAGCTTCAATGGTTTCTCTTGTCAACTTATCATTCGCGGATGGGACAACAGTACATGCGCCGAAAACAGGTTGATAGCCACATGTTTTACAATGTATCGCAAGTCGTCACGTCCATTTTTTACAATGTTTTTGTGCCCTCTGAGCCATTCATTAGGACACCTTCTGGTCTGGCCTATACAATACAGCACGCTCTAAACTAGTAAAACGATCTATCGTCAACCTTTGCTCTAGCCAAGTGATGTGAGCATGAAGTTGCCGTTAGTTTTGAACATCAGTCCGACCGGTTATCAAAGCAGGTTATCCTTTAAATGTTCAAACTCCTGTTGCTGAAGCTTTGCTCAGAAAGTTTTGCCAGTCGCTATTAACTGAGCCGGCCTCAAAGAATAACTCGAGAAAAATCGCTGTCATCCCGTACAGGAACTAAAGGACGATGACACACAGCGCGCAAACTACCAACAAAAGTTTATTTCCTTGAGCACACAATTTCTATACACCGCGCAAGCGCGGTGTATAGAAATTCCACAAGATATCGCAGAATTTGAAAAAAAGTGGCAGAACGATCCAAAGTAAAAGTGGTTTTCTCAGCTCCTCGTAAACTTCTAAGTCTTTGCCACCGCAATAATAGCGATACGAAATCTAATATGTGCGCTAACAAACATAAGGTCCCCTACGTTCCTTGCGAGAGCAATGTTGTATATAGGATCCCCCTTTCTTGTGGTAAGATTTATATAGGCCTCACCACAGAGAACACAACGGGACGGCCAGCCTGTCCCGTCGTGTTCTTTCTCTGTGGTTCGTGTTTCCCGCTGGTTTTTTATCCAATTCGGCCTGTTTTCTATTTTATACGGGGTGTCGGAACGAAATGTTTTTCATTTCGGTTTTAGTTTCGTTCCACCGCAAAAAGTTCCGTTCCGTTTCCGTTCCGGAACGAAAAAAAAAATGTTCCGTAACGGTTCGTAACTTCTTTTTTTTTTGTATGCAAAAATTTGAAGTTAAGGTGATCATAAAACACATTGGATTTGTGATGTAGTTACCTGCCCTCCTCTTAAGAAAGTGGGACAAGGGTAAAACACGTTCTTCAGAGGAGTGGAAGTAACTGTACCACGAATTCCTACCAACTAGCACACACCAGTATACCCTTCAAAGTCACAGTACTTATTTTCTCAGAAGCCAATTGCGATTTTTTTAGTGGCCTCAATGCTTTGTGTCAAGGGAGCGAGCACGATCTCAGAAGGAGCACGTCATTGAGTCTCATGTGCGAGACCGCTCTTCTGATAAAAAGATCGCCAGGCCTGCGCAGAAGACGCAGCACAGTCACAGCGAAAGCTGGAAGAGCGGACTTTGTAGAGTCCGTTGTAGAGTTTCTTGGGGCAACTAATACAAGTACACATGCAAGGTACCCACTACGCCATAAATCATCGTAATTTTTCTGAAGTAGCGAAGTTCCCACTATGCCAATTTTCGTCCTTCTTCGGAGAATCGTGGTAACCGCTACATATCTGTAAGGCATTATGTGCACTTTGTGCTGTGGCTGATGACAATGAAGAATTAGGGCTGAGCACTATGCAGTGGGTGGGAAGCAGTGTTGCGGAATAGGCGCCTCCATTCCATTCCAATTATATTCCGGGGAATTAGAACTTGCCGCAATTCCATTCCTTTCAATTCCTCGGAATGAAAAAAACCATTCCTTTCAATTCCTCGGAATGAAAAAAACTTAGCCCGTTCCCACTCCGGGAATGGCCACGCAGTTCAGTTCCATTCCTGTAATTCCTTAACGTAGGAAAGGCATCTTGATAGTTTTATCGAGTTATGAATGAACGCCCCATAAAGCTGATGTCATCAGATGCATCGAGAACTGCAAAAGTACGCAAAGCACGTTACCAAGGTCGAGGTATAGTAGCTTGGTGATGAAAGAAAATAGCGCGAAAAAAACGTAAAACAATACGAAGAAGGCTACAGCACAAGCGCATGCATTGAAAGAAAATAGCGCGAAAAGAACGTAAGACAAGACGAAGAAGGCTACAGCACAAGCGCTACCACCACAAGCTTGGTGACATGTCTTGTGCAATACAACCACCCAACTAATTCACATAGGGGCAGTTCTCCCGCTGCCTCATGAAGTGCGTTGCGTCGGCTGCGTGTTCCATAGTCATGTGTTCGAGAAAATGTGCGCATTTTCGGTTGCGCTCACGCAGAGGTTCCATGCTGGAAGTGACGCTTGGAGGGGCCCGGGGCCATATTCATGGAGCTGCGGACACAGGCAACGTGCTTTGAGGTGGTAGTATAGTTTTACTGCATTTGGCCATACCACTCTTATGCACAGGTTTAGAAAGAAGCCTTCGGTTAAGATACTCCGATATGTTGTATCACTGCTATTTATTAAACACTCTTTGTTAAGCTTTGAGGTGGTAGTATAGTTTTACTGCATCTTGACCATACCACTCTTTTACACAGGTTTACAAAGAAGCCTTCGCTTAAGAAGCTATGCTGTATCACAGCTATTTATTAAACACTCTTTGTTAAGCTTTGAGGTGGTAGTATAGCTTTACTGCATCTTGACCTTACCACTCTTATACACAAGTTTACAAAGAAGCCTTCGCTTAAGAAGCTGTGTTGTATCACTGCTATTTATTAAACACTCTTTGTTAAGCTTTGAGGTGGTAGTATAGCTTTACTGCATCTTGACCTTACCACTCTTTTACACAGGTTTACAAAGAAGCCTTCGCTTAAGAAGCTATGTTGTATCACTGCTATTTATTAAACACTCTTTGTTAAGCTTTGAGGTGGTAGTATAGCTTTACTGCATCTTGACCTTACCACTCTTTTACACAGGTTTACAAAGAAGCCTTCGCTTAAGAAGCTATGTTGTGTCACTGCTATTTATTAAACACTCTTTGTTAAGCTTTAAGGTGGTAGTATAGCTTTATTGCATCTTGACCTTACCACTCTTATACACAGGTTTACAAAAAAGCCTTCGCTTAAGAAGCTATGTTGTATCACTGCTATTTATTAAACACTCTTTGTTAAGCTTTGAGGTGGTATTATAGCTTTACTGCATCTTGACCTTGCCACTCTTTTACACAGGTTTACAAAGAAGCCTTCGCTTAAGAAGCTATGTTGTATCACTGCTATTTATTGAACACTCTTTGTTAAGCTTTGAGGTGGCAGTGTAGCCACAAAGTATCTTTTGTAACCCCAAAGTATCACGTGACAGTGTTGACTGTGGCAACGCGCACGCCATTAGTTGGGCTAACTGTTGCCTTCTTTTTTAGTGGAAGTTGTGTGTACAGTGGCATCGACCCAATTTCTGTGGCACATAAACGGTCATGATCATGCTAGTTTTCTGATAGGCCGCACAGATCTCTGTGGCACATACCCGTTTGTTGCCTTGGCACATACGTAACTGTTGCCTTCATTTTTAGTGGACCAGTGGTGAGTAGTGGGATTTACCCAATGTCTGTTACGCATACCCGTTTATGATGTCCACAAGCGTTATCACGGATCCGCACATGAAAGGCTCGACCAAGAACAGCTTCGCTGTTAAAAATCTTCCGTTCAAGTGAGAATGGAACTCGGGGCTTCTGCGTGGCAAACAGGTGTTCTACCACAACGCCACGCCTGTGCTCGAAATTGCCGCTGAAAATAACACTATAATGAATGTCATGTAGTGTGAGGAGCGTCATTAGCACACGTAATATTGCGTGACAGAAGCGTAGAATTTCACCAGGCGTCAAAACACATGAGTTGCACAGTGAGTGGCTGGTTTAAAGGTCTGTCCATGACAAAGCGCTCAGGCATAATTAATCATCATCATCAGTAAAAGCATTAACAAAGTAGGCAAATGCGCGTGTTGCCTTACGGACGTGTGTACATTGCGAATCGGTAAAAGGAAAAGTTACGGCGCAGTGGGCAATTCTCAACTGTACTTAGAGTAGGCATTATAGGATAGTTTGAAAGGACCTGTGTTGCGCACACAGACGTTCCTTTCCTAGCGACACGGCGGAGGTGTCCACTGAGAAGCGAAGCGAGGCTACCGATGTAGGCGATGCGAGCGGGGCCCCATTATGCTATCGCGTTCTCTTGAAGACGAAGCTCAAGAGTCCCCCAATTTTTTGAATGCGAAGCATTTCTCAGCGAACTTCTGCGACTTTGAGCGTATCTATCTATCTATCTATCTATCTATCTATCTATCTATCTATCTATCTATCTATCTATCTATCTATCTATCTATCTATCTATCTATCTATCTATCTATCTATCTATCTATCTATCTATCTATCTATCTATCTATCTATCTATCTATCTATCTATCTATCTATCTATCTATCTATCTGTCAGTGTCGGAGCACTGCCGCTCCGTGTGTGTGTACCTCCTTTCGTCTTCGAGCTCTGCGTGGGGCAGTGTTTACGTTTCCTGTGCGACGCGCCGCTGAAATTCGAGACGTTCGAACTCGCGGCTTTCTACGAGTGAATACGACGAATTCTGTGTTGAGCGCTGCCTGCAGTGGTGTGGTCCCCGTTGGGACAAAAAACGCCAGGCCTGCGCTGAAACCGCAGCACAGTCACAGCGAAAGCTGGAAGAGTGGCGTTTCTAGAGCCCGTTAAGCTCTCTTGGGGCTACAATACAAGTACACTAGAAAGGTACCCACTACGCCATAAATCGCAATTTTTGTGAAGTTGGGAAGCGCCTACTAAGCCTACCCACTACGCCATAAATCACAATTTTTGTGAAGTTGGGAAGCACCTACTAATCCATTATTCGTCATTCTGCGGAGAAGCGAGGCACCAGCTACACCAGGGGCGTAGCCAGGGGGTGGGGGGGGGTTGGGGGTTGAAACCCCCCCCCCCCGAAATTTTTCGATTTTGCTTACCTATATATACACGCACACATAGAAACACACGCACAAACATACACAAAGTATGGTTGAACCCCCCCCCCCCCGAAAAAAATTTCTGGCTACGCCCCTGAGCTACACGTCTGTAAGGCATTATATACACTTTGTTGACGCGACGACTGATGACGATGAAGAATTTTGGCTCAGCCCTTTGTAATGGGTTGGAATCTTTAAACGGCCCACCAGTTATGTAATTTGCATTGGGTGACGCCCGGTCGCTATTTCCCTCTCCCGTCATGCTGTATAACATACGTTGACGCGGGAGAGAGATGGGGGGGGGGGGGGGTGGGTCGAAGAACTTTACTGAGACCCCGAGGAAATGGATCATGCGCTTATGGGCTTCCTCGGCAACCAATACAAGTGTGCGAGGAACCAACTACGCTATAAATCATTGTAATTTTTGAGAAGTAGGGCAGCAGGCACTGTGCCATTTTTCGTCATTCTACGGAGTGCGTTGGTACCTGCTAAACGCATGTAAGGCATTATGCGCACTTTGTTGATGCTGTGCCTGATGACGATGAAGAATTATGGCAGAGCCCTTTGTAATGGGTTGGAAGCATTCAACAACGTACTCGTTGCGCAATTCGCATTGTGTGACACCTGGTTACAGAATTCGCGTTGTGCGACGCTTGGTGCTTATTCTACTCTTCTACCACGCTATATTGCATATGCTAATGTGGTTCCTTCCCGACATGAAGCCTGTATAGGGCCTTTTTGCAAAGCAGTTTCAAGCACCGGCATGGCTCAGAGGTTGAATACTGGGCTCCCACGCAGAGGTCCCAGGTTCGAACCTCGTTCCATCGTGGAATTTTTTTCTTATTTCGAGCGATACTGGTTACGGACACCGGCGGCGGCGGACAACCACGGCGCCAAAAACGGCCGGTGAAATGATCTCATAACAGCTTTCGCTGT
The DNA here is from genome assembly GCF_013339695.2 of Rhipicephalus sanguineus. Lineage (NCBI taxonomy): Eukaryota > Metazoa > Arthropoda > Arachnida > Ixodida > Ixodidae > Rhipicephalus > Rhipicephalus sanguineus. Next base: position 9,884,704 of record NC_051179.1, read on the forward strand.
AAAAGCCCATCTCGACCGAGGCGCCAGGCCGGAACCTCCTGGCAAGGCAGTTAGCTTCGAGGCACGAACTGGGACGGACCGCGGGCCAGCCACAAGAACGACATGTAACCTTTTGTTTTAATACAGTTTGCTTTAAATCTTAAAATTGTATTCTTTCCTTCATTATTTCCCTGACATATCTATCTATCTATCTATCTATCTATCTATCTATCTATCTATCTATCTATCTATCTATCTATCTATCTATCTATCTATCTATCTATCTATCTATCTATCTATCTCTCTATCTATCTATCTATCTATCTATCTATCTATCTATCTATCTATCTATCTATCTAGCCGCCTACGACTTTGTGCTCTCCTGGCCGTTTCGTTAATGGTATGTATACCAAAATTGGTATGGCATAACATGACTGTGTGACGAACATATATGACAGGTCATAACATGAAAATCATCACATGCATGTCATGAGTGGCATGATTTACATGCCACGGCGTTGGTGATCTTGCGGCAGTTTCTTTAATTTGATATATACCAAAATTGGTATGACGTGACAAGAGTGCATGACAAACATGAGTGACAGGTCCTACCATGCAAATCATGACACGTATGTCATGTACAGCGTGATTTACATGACATGGTCTCCGGGCGCTCCCGACCGTTTAATTAGACGGATATATACCAAAATTTATACGACGAGACGTTTCTGTATAGCGAACATAAATGACATGTGGTAACATGTCATTTAGGTCATGTGGTTTTTTTGGCAGCATTGGTCGCGGTAGAACTTTCAACGCGCCTGACAAACCCCTCCTGTATTTGCAGGATCACCCCTATGCTACACTTCTGCACGCACTGCCCGGCGACGTAGCAGCTACAGTTCGGGCTATCGCCTGCATCATCGATCATCTTCGACGTCATCGCCTCCTCTCCTGCCCATCATCCAGTGTCGACTACATAAGACGAAGATTCCCGCGGCGCCCTTCGTTTTGGCAGCAGTGGTCGCGGTAGAATTTTCAACGCGCCTGACAAACGCCTCCTGTATTTGCAGGATCACCCCTATGCTACACTTCTGCACGCACTGCCCGGCGACGTAGCAGCTACAGTTCGGGCTATCACCTGCATCATCGATCATCTTCGACGTCATCGCCTCTTCTCCTGCCCATCATCCAGTGTCGACTACATAAGACGAAGATTCCCGCGGCGCCCTTCGTTTTGGCAGCAGTGGTCGCGGTAGAATTTTCAACGCGCCTGACAAACGCCTCCTGTATTTGCAGGATCACCCCTATGCTACACTTCTGCACGCACTGCCCGGCGACGTAGCAGCTACAGTTCGGGCTATCACCTGCATCATCGATCATCTTCGACGTCATCACCTCCTCTCCTGCCCATCATCCAATGTCGACTACATAAGACGAAGATTCCCGCGGCGCCCTTCATTTTGGCAGCAGTGGTCGCGGCAGAATTTTCAACGCGCCTGACAAACGCCTCCTGTATTTGCAGGTTCGTTTCATTTGTATTCTTGTGATTTATGTTTACATTGTTTTATTGCTGCCGCGCCACCTGCTGCCCCTTTGAGTGTACTGTTTTCACGATGCCAGCTAACACAGGTCTTGCCAAAGATGTAGATGCATTGTGCAACGAAGTTCAAGAGCTGCGTAATAGCCTCTCCGTCTTCAATGACCTCTTTGAAACCATGAAACTAAAACAGGAATCTCTCCAGAATGAAAACAAGGACCTTCAGCAAAAAAATGAGGTACTGAGCCAACGAGATGCTGACCTAGAGCAATATTCCCGCCAGAATAATGTTGAAATCAAAGGTGTGCCTACTACAAAGAGTGAGGACTGTATCGCAGTTCTTCAGGGCATCGGTGAAAGTGTTGGTTGTGCTATCACTTCCGCTGACATTGATGTTGTTCACCGGGTGCCAACTAAAAACGGACCGGACGAAAAAAACATAATTGCCAGGTTCCACTCCCGTGTGAAAAAAAGCAGAGTTCGCAAACAGGTCAAAGAAAGCTCGTCTTACGACAGGCGCCATCGGTTTCACTGCACGTCAGGAAAGACCAGTGTTTGTCAATTACCATCTGACCGCAGAAAATAAGCGCCTGTTTGCTCAAGCACTCTCGCTAAAGAAAGAAAAAAAGTGGCAATTCTTGTGGGTTGATAATTGCCAGATCAAGGCCAGAAAGGAAGCCGACAGTCGTGTTTTTCGCATTTCCGAGCTCAGTGATCTATCTGTTTTTTCGTAACTTAGGCTGACAGTGCACATCTGAATCGGCTTTCTACCCCTTTCAACAAGCAAAGGAACTGTTACACCGTTTCGCGAAGTCTCACCTTTCGCTTGTTCATTTCAACACGCGTAGTTCACCGAAACATTTTGACGATCTTATCAACTTCATGACGCTCATTGATCATAGTTTTTCTGTCATCTGTTTTTCCGCAACTTGGCTGTCATCATCAGATGACGTACTATTTGTACCGCCAGGTTACCTCGCCGAGTTTGTTCACCGCGCTAACAGTTGGCATGGTGGCTCTGCCATTTTTGTACGCATTACCATGACGTACACCCGTCGCTATGACTTAGCCCTTTCCACTGATAACTGCGGATCTGTATGGCTAGAATATGATGGCTCTTCTTTTCATGGTAAAAAAGTAATTCTGGGATGCATTTATCGTTCGCCATCCTCACCCTACCACCATTTCTGCTATGCCCTTGATGAAACGCTCAGACGAGTTAACAACGAACATAAGAATATAATCATCATGGGTGACATCAATATAAACATTGCTGATATTTCTGACTCCTCGTGCTTGGAATATGTTAAATGCTTTCAAGGTAATGGGCTTGAGTGCTCAATTACCACTTCCACACGCAGTGTTTCTGGTGGTTCTAGCACTCTCATTGACCACATTCTAACGAATCATACTACTGATCACTCTGCCGGTGTTGTCGACTTTCCCTTTACTGACCACTTTCCTGTATTTCTCTTGGTGGATAGTTACGTGAAACATAAACTGAAGACTGTAACTAAAGATGTATTTTCGATTGACGAATTCCGTAACATCATTTCTCAGACTGACTGGACAGATGTCTTAAACGATAGTTCTGCTATTCCAGCCTTCCATAAGCTTTGTGATAAATGACTGATGCAATAAAAAAATGTTGCAGTAAATCATCATATGTAAAAGAATATTCTGCTCCCAGACAGCCTTGGATGACCAATGGTCTACTGCGCAGCATTGAAAAAAAGAATAACTTGCGTAAAAAGACAAAAATGCAGCCATTTAATTTATCACTTTTGCAGCGGTTTAAAAAGTACTCCAATACGCTTTGCATGTTTTTAAGGGACACAAAGCGCAACTACTACCAAAACCGTATCCTTAACAATGGAAATGACAGCCGCAAAAATTGGCAATTAATTAAGGAATTTTTAAACCAGCAGGCTTCCGAGCCGGGGATTTCAAAAGTTGTTGATGGTGCTCACCAATGCCTCCGACATTGCTAATGCCTTTAACCGACAATTTTCTAAGGCCAATGCGCCTACTTCTTCTGCTGTTTCCTCTCTGCCTCGATGCTCGCATTCTTTTTATTTAAGCCCTGCTTCCCCGCACGAAATTACTCAAGCAATTAAGCAACTAAAATGCACAGGTGCAGGCCTAAATAACATTCATCCCTTTGAAATAAAACTCATTGCCTCGGAGATTTCCGTTCCTCTGGCCCATGTAATTAATTCAATGTTTCAGAATGGTGATTTTCCTGAGGAACCCAAAGGCAGAGTAGTTCCAGAGTTCAAAAAAGGTGGCCGCACTCTAATCAATAACTATCGTCCGATAACTATTCTTCCTTTTTTTAGCAAAGTTATCGAGAAACTGCTGGTTACTCGACTGACAAATTATCTGAACAAGTTGTCTTTTGACACCTTATCAGTTTGGTTTCAGGCCCAACTTTTCTTCTGAACTCGCACTAATCGAATTCACAGATTACCTTAAACATTCCATCGACATAGGCTTCTTCACCGGGGCCGTATTTGTGGATCTTTCAAAAGCGTCTGGCACTATTAATCATGCCATCCTTTCTACAAAATTAGACTCTTCTGGCATTTGTGGTCCGACGCTAACGCTTATACGTAATTACCTGTTGAACAGGTCTCAGCTTGTTTTAGTCGGCGATTCTTATTCTAACTCTAATACCATAAATCAAGGTGTTTCTCAAGGCTCAATACTAGGACCCCTGCTTTGTTTTAATTGTACATTAATGACTTACCCAAATGTCTTAATTCATCTAAATGTGTTCTATACGCCGATGACACCACCATATTTTCCTCTGATAGTGATTTAGATAACTTACTTAGGGAATTAAATAAAGCCGCGGCCAGTATTGTACAGTGGTGCCGTAATAATCAGCTCGTAATTAACCCACTTAAAACTACATTCATGCTATTTCACTCCCCACGTAAAACTATACCATTCGTGCCACACCTAACCATAGACGCGCATGTTATTCATCCCTCTGACGCAACCACGTTTCTTGGCGTTACCATTGATTCTCACCTAAAGTTTGATAAGCACATTGCCGCTATCTCGTCCAAAATTTCTTTTGGAATTCGAGTTCTGATTAAAAGCCGCACATACTTCCCTTTGCACATTCTTCGCTCTTTATACTTCGCCTTCATTCATAGTCACCTAACATACTGTTCTTCTTCCTGGGGAAACACCTATAGGATTCATCTGTCCAAGATTGCTCATTTACAGAATAAAGCTATAGGAATTATAACCTTTAGTCACTGGAAAGACTCCGCTACGCCTATCTACAGTAATCTCGGCATTCTCCACAGCCATCATTCCATATCTCTGAAACTAGGTAAGCTCATATATTGCGCGCGTCATCATGATATTGAATTAAACAGTATTCCATCCCGTTTTCTAATAAATGCAAATTTGACCAGATTCTCCTTACAACATAGCTTACTGTTGCCGGTGGTTCACTCAAACTATGGTAAACAGACAGCGTTGTTTTCTGGTATTTACCTTTGGAACTTACTACCTACGTTCATTAAAAGCTGCCACAATATAAAATCATTTAAAGCACAATTAAAGAAACATTTATTTCAACAGCTTTGCTAACATTTCCTGGTACCACCTTTCTCGTTTCCCTAATTCATATTTGTTTTTCTTTCTTTCATTTTCATTTCTCTTTGTCATTTTTTATAGGAGTTGCGTTTTTGCTTTCTTTTGAGTTGTGCGGATTGTTCTACGCCTTGTTAACTTAGAATTCGAGTCGATTTGTCTTAACGTGTATTATTGTATTGGTTTCTGTACTATTGTTACATTTCATGCTTTTGAATTATCTTTCCTGTTCTTTTTCTTTTGTTTTCTTTTTGTTTTTGTTTTTTTGTTTCTGTTCTTGATTTTTTTTCGATTTCGTGTTTCCAATATGCTTTTCTTTTGCTCGCCACTTGCCTTCCCTGTATTCGATTAATACAATTAGCTAGGAGGTCCCCCTGACAGTGTTTACTTTGGGACCTACTTCTGTAATACTTACGAACCATGTCACTTGTATTTTCATGATGTTGCAATAACCTTCAAACTTCACAAATGAAAATCATGACGTATGACATTTACTCCATGACATTCATGCCCCGCTCATGGTGCGCTTGCGGCCGTTTCGCTATCTTGACATGTACCAAATTTGGTATTCCACGACGTCACTGTATGACGAACATAAATCACAGGTGGTAACATGAAAACCATGACATGCATGTCATGTACAGCATGATTTACATGCCATGCCCATGGTCCGCTCGCGGCCGTTTCGCGAGCTTGATATACGCCAAAATTGGTTTTGCGTGACATGACTGTACGACGAACATAAATGACAGGTGGTAACATGCAAATCATGACATGATGTCATGTAGGGCATGATTTACATGCCATGCTCATGGTGCGCTTGCGGCCGGTTCGCTAGCTTGGTATACCCCAAAAATGGTATTTCGTGACGTGACGGTATGACGAACATAATTGACAGTTGGTAACGTGAAAATTATGACATGCATGTCGTGGAGGGCTTGATTTACACGCCACGCTCATGGTCTGCTCGCGGCTGTTTCGCTAGCTTGACATACACCAATACTGGTGTTGCGCGACGCGACTGTATGATGAACACTAATGGCAAGTGGTGACATGACAATCATCACATGCACTGCACTTCATGTACAGCATGATTTACATACCACGCTCATGGTGCGCTCGCGGCCGTTTTCCTGGCTTGATATAATCAAAACTGGTATTGCGTGAAGTAAGTGTACGACGAACAGAAATGACATGTCATGCATTGTATATACCAGAATATACGTTCATTATATAAAAGATTGTACATACATGCATGCATGACAAACGTGGGATATACAGTGACTAGATGGCATGACGTGAATGACTTAATTTTCCTCAGAGAGAAGCAAGGCGATGCATGCAGCTCTCTGCTGGCTGCTTCACATTACATCGATTCCCACGGTGTGTGGGATCTGCCGGATTTTTTGCCACCATGTGCTTCTCGCTCTCGTTTCTTCTCTCTATTTTTATCTCGAACTTTTTGCATAAAAAGGCACGCGAACACACTGCATTAACATTTCTGATGAAGGCCGGACCCCGGCCGAAACGCTGAAGATCTGCGTTTTTCCAAGAGGGTCTTCTTTATTTAGTATATATATATACGAGGCCTATTCAAAAAGTAAGGGCCGTTTGCTAATAATTAGACATTTTTAGAATGAAGATTTAATTGACCAGCGCCATCTGTTAATTCTTCGCGAAGGTACTGAAATTGTTGTTCTGACTCAGTAGTCGTCTGCTTGTCGGGGAAAGCAAACGATGTCTGTGAAAATCGTTGCTCGCGCCTGTTGTAAAGTGCGAGTTGTAATTCAATTTTCGCTAGCAAAAGGATCATCAGCTCCTCATATTTATGCGGAATTGTGCCTAGTTTATGAACATGAAGTGGTGAGTAAGGAAAGGTCATAAAATCGTGTCGAGACTTCACAAATAGCCACACAAACGTGCACGACTAAGAGCGGAGTGCAAGGGCCAGAATCCAGACCAATGAAACTGTTCAACAAGTGGACCGGGCAATGCCATTCGATCAACGACTAACAGTTAGTCGTTTGGCGGATGAATTTCCTCTTGTCAGCCGCACTACAATTTGCACGATTGTAACTGAAAAGCCCAGATATCACAGTGTGTGCAAGGTGGGTACTAAAAATGCTTACCAACTCAAACAGCAAAGAATTCCCAGGCGGCGATCTTCTATGCAGCGGGACAAGAGAAACTGGTGCAGCGGTATGAAAAGTGCTTAGAATTTAACGGTGATTATGTAGAAAAGTGGAGTAGTCTTGTTCTAAATTAAACCAGCCAATAAAAACTTTTACTAACGAATACTTATTTTTCGGGGACTAAACAGCCCTTACTATTTAAATAAGCCTCATATATATATATATATATATATATATATATATATATATATATATATATATATATATATATATATATATATATGGATAGAGAACTACTTCTATATAAGAAAGTGCGCCTGCACTCCATATTACTTGTTATTCACCGGATCCAATAAAGTGAATGTGAACTTATATATTTATATATACAGTGGAATCTCGTTGATACGATCCTGCATAATACGTTTCTCGGCCTAATATGTTTTCGTTTTTATTCCCGGCCAACGTTCCTTGGAAATAATGCATTTTCATGCGTTTAGTACGATCACATTCTTGCCCAAAATTGGATAATACAACCGCGAAAGTGGGTCTTGGTTCTTGACCGATATATCTAGAAATCCTACGTTTATTGTTCGGTATACTAGCTTAGACCGCGTTCCTGCGAATCACGATCTGCACGTTGCAGAGCCGCTGAGGCAACACTAGGTGGTATTGGCTGAGCCAGCAGCAGCGTCGGTTTTGCGGTGAAACGATCGCTGCCAGGCGCGGCCGCTGCGTCCAATGATGAAAAGAAGAAAGTGCAGTGCAAATTGACCAGCTACTTCAATGTTGCTCATTAAAAGTAAGTTGCTGACACAGTATCCATATTTTCTTCCTTCTTTAACCTCTTTGGTTAATACGAGTTTTGCATGTTACGTTTTCTTTTCCGGTTCCCATGAAAAACAAGACAGGCCCCTGTCGTCATAGCAAGCGAACTCTACGCCGAAACGGAAAAGCTGCCGCACCTGAAGTTACACTGAAATGAGCAATTAACCAAAACTCGTTACTTAATTTTTTAATTATTAATTTGAGGGAGTTGTTTACATGGGAAAGTTGTAGGACGTGACAATTTACGGCATACGCTTTTTTTTTTTTAATCCCGCGAAATGCACGTAATTTGAGATATTAATAATCGAAATTCAACGTCCCGATGCCGGCGATATCGAAACGCAGGAAATCCGTCATCCCTGACACGTCAGACCAGAAGCCCACCTGACGAACTTTGAAAAAAAGGCGCGTCGCAGCAAAATGTGGTCAGGAATAACGGCAAGTTGTCCCAAATGCCCAACCTTGTTCTTTGCTTTGGTGTGTATTGCTAATCTGTTTGCTTGCTCACGGCACCGTAGTATGGAAATTTATAAATGCCGTCATGAACAGGTATGTTGGTGATGTTGCTTATCCTTTATCCCACTTTCATGCCTTGTTTTGCCAAGACATTTTTTAGCCAAATTATAATGTTGCCTTCCATTATGAAATGGACTTGAGCAATATTTTAGAAAGTGGAATAAAAGACAAAGTCCGCACATGGAGTATGTTTTGCGAGACGTCGTCTAGTGTGGAACTTCGTTGCATTTCAGGCGATAGATGCAGGGCGTCCCAACTATCACGCAGCATGATTTTAAAAAGAGGAACGGCGTTACGCGAAGCAAACTTAGTACATATTATTCCCAGTAGACTGGAGTAGCCACCACTATTTTTTTCGTTAATGGGGTTTAATTAGTAATAATTGTGTTGATAACTCGAGTACTCACGTAATGATCAAAATGTCAATGAGGCATGTGTATGCACGCTCAAATACATCCAACTGCGCTATTTTCAACAACACACTAATTGTGTTGTTGTTGTTGAATTGACTTTATTGCATTGATGCTACCAAGGACTTCTGATTTGGAGCAATTTTTGGAGCAGCAGAATTTCCATTTTGGAGCACTTTGAAGCAGCAAAAATTTCCATCTTGGAGAACTTTGGAGCAGATAATTTTACATCCTGGAGTGCACTAGAGAAGCAAATTGCATTAAGATTCAAGCACCTGAATAATTATTATGGGGCTCTTATGAAGAGCTAGAAATATTTCGATTAATTGCGAAATCTCATTGAAAAAATAATCTGAGGAGAACTCCATATTTCACTCGATAATGCAAAAATAAGGGCTCATGCAGTTGAGTGTTCTGGATGAACCTCTTCGGTGATTATTTTCGACACTAGGAAATAGAATACCGGATCAATAAAATTGTATTTTATGAAATAACACTCTGAATACATCTATGTGGTCATCAGCAGACGTAGTAGACAAACGCCGTGACTCACAACAGTGCCTGGATGCCAGAGTCACACTGTGCCTGATGCATTCTCCTAAGACAACTCCCAGGCGAAAGCCAGGTTCTTCTGCTTCTCGATCGATGTGTTGATCCTCCCTCTCTGCAAGCTTTCTGCACCTGACCTGATTTTGCACTACCTCCATGATCGGCGCACCGATCACGGAAGCAGTGGAAAGCGACGATGTCATGTGATGACGTCACCACGTGACAGGCTCGCTACTGACAACTGCGCACATTAAAACGCAATTGCGGCTGCTCGACTAAGAGGCATGCTTTTATTATTTAGATTACATTTTTAAAAAAGCAAGCACTCCCGGCTCGAAAGGGCAGGGCCTTTTAGGGGGTATTTACCGCAGAGTGATTACAAAGCCGGATGTGCTGGTGGTAGGAATTACGAAAAAGCTCTTCTGCATGAAGATACATGGATAAAGCATATCTGAGGAAAAGTGTCAACGCGTTCCCCCCGTTCACGTGTTCTTACATGGACGCGAAACACGGAAAATTCGATATTGTTCCGTAATATCTATTGCTAGCGATCCCAGATTTCGTTCCGCGATGTCCAGAAACATAAGTGACAGACATTTTAGCGGCACGCGTGCAGTTATTACTGAACATTGCTTTCATTATACGTGCCGTGCGACGCTTGAAACGAGCTATCAGCAGCGTTTCTAGAAGAGGCGACGTCCGCCGATTAATCGCCGCCACACTTCACGCTGCCGATTGGCCTAGACGTCACGAGCATCTGCGGAGAGCGCGTTTCGCTGTCGAGCCGACTTGCACAACAGAAGCTGCGTCGGCACCGTGCATGGCTTACTCGGCACGCATGCGCGAGCGCTGTTCATTCAGCGGAATGATTCTTGGTCCGTGGTTGCAACATTGACGGCCCCAAGATCAAGTTGCACATCTTTGGACGCGCCGGCGGTGCGATTGCCGGTGATAGACGCCCGCAAACCCGAGACTCTGGCGCAGTTTGGCGCAATTTTCGTCGATATTATCAGGTTGGCGCAGTAATACAATTTGGCGCAGGAGTGGAATCACCGTTATTGTGGTAGAGAGAACACGCAGGGAATACCCGGGTGGTGTGCTTATTTTTTCCGGCTGATACAGAAAGCCCGCGAAATATGAAAAATAACACATGAATACTCAAACCATTGGTCAATTCCGAAAGAAAACAAGCTTCGAAATGGATGCTAAAATGAAGCGATGGTGTGCTTCTCAAAACGGCCTGCAACATCAGGGCTGCTCTGCCCCCATTACCGTCAAAAACCCGCATGACCATAACACTTGGCGCCCTGTTTAGATGATTAGAGAGGGCGTATGGTGTCACACATGAGCACAACTTACTCGTGGTTACGACGTTGGCAGTGGGATGCACTTGAACCACAGAAAATGAGCTGTTGCGCCGCGTCTTTACCGAAAAGAGGCAATGGCACGGCATGTAGCTAATTGGCATAGGGCAATAGCACGAATCACCTGCTGAATACCATGTGACCTTGAAGAACGCACCGTTGCACCCTATACAGGTGGTAACAAGGCGAATGCATTAGAATATTTCATTGTAAAGTTATGAAAAATAGCAAGTGAGTGCACTTTTGTATGTATATGGGACCATGCATACATAAACGGCATCCCACAATTTGAGGAAGTTTAGCATGAGAAACAAGAAACACTTCGAGGTGCTAGGAAAATGGTACTTTTTATTATTTTCTTTCTTTCGAAGAACAATAACAGTATAAGCAAGGACTGATTTTGTAATAGATTCACAATTGCATTTTTTTCCGATTAAGCCAACCACCAATATTTCTGAGCTTTGGTGATTAAAATGTTTCACAAAGTTATTCTGAACCTGTAACACACTGCAACAAAATTTCTTAAAACTATTATACAGAGAATATTTCTATGCCTACTGCTAAAGAGGCTTATGTAAAATCAGGTACACAAACCATGTAAAAGTTTCGCAACTGGTTTTTCTTGGCAACGTTGCCACACATTATGAAACAGCCGCAGTCAAATGTTCCAGTCACACATCACACACTGCATGTAAACTTTCTCCAACACCAACACTTTGACACTCACAGACTCTGTATAACTTCCTTTTTCTCCATCCTCAGCTGCAGAAGCTGTGCAGTGCTGCTTCACCAGAAAAGCAAGTATATCTGACCTAAAACTTTAGTCTTAATTCAAATTAGGTAAGCGATAGCAATATTAATGCTATCACAGCGCTGTGAGCTCACATACATGAATACTATTTTGAATGAGTCGCAACACAGTGCACAGGCACTGTGCTCTGTGTTCCCTCTGTCTGTATCCTCGTCAAGTGTGTGCTGTTTTCACCTTGTTATGATCAACCAACTAGCTCGAGATGTGTTATTCCAGTTATAGGGGTGAGACGGCTGAAACTGAATTGGGAGCAGTTTTTGGAGCAGCAAAATTTCGATTTTGGCGCAGAAGATCCCTGATTTGGAAGTTAGCAACATTTATTGTGTCATCCTAGGAGCTTGAAAAAAGACTAATTTGCAGCAGCTTGGGGGGACAAGTACATATTTTAATTGGCTTAGCGTACACATAACACTGAAACAGCCTTTGAAAAAAGTTTTTTTTAAGATTATCGCCAGGCATGAACTACACTACCTTTATACATACCACGCGACTTATCTAGCCCATGTAACAAACGTATGAAATAATTGAAAAAAGGTTCTGGAAACTAGGTTCACCCCAAACATTAAAAAAAAAAACGAAAAAAAATGCCCCCACCTCCCCGAAGGGAATCGTGAGGAAATGCGAATGCATTTCTTGCGCCGAGAGTACACGGCGTAGTAATTTTAATGGCGTAAAGCTGGACACATCGACGCGCTCAAGTGTCTCCCTTTTGGGCGCCTCTTTCAACGAACGCTTCCTACGTGCGTTCGTAATCACCTCAGGGATGTTGCCACCGCCTTCAATGCAGCACAAACGCGTTTAGAACGCGCTGTTTTCAGGCTGTGCCAAGGCAGCACAAACGCTACAAACGCGTTTCAAACGCACTTCATTGAGGCGGTGGCGCAGGGAGGAGAGCGAACGGCGAGAGAAGGAGCGGTGAAGCACTGCACCTACCCTCTCCTACACTCTCCACACACGCGGGAGCTCCGCCGAGCTCCCACGATGCGAGCGCCCTCACACGCCAGAGCGCGCGCCTCCTCTCCACTCACTCTCCGCCCGCACCACCTGCTCCGGTTGCTAGGGGCGAGGATAAGCGCGCGCGCCCGCAGCTGTTGCTATGGGAGAGGGAGTGAGAGCGGAGGCGCGCGGACAACGCCGGATGCCTTACATAGCCCGACTAAGAAATGCATTTGCATTTAAAAGCATCACACCTATCAAAAATTTGAAAAAGAATTGTCATTGCAGAAGAATTGTAGTTACATAGCAGTAGGCCTTACCTTAAGATCAATGATATGATTTAGCAGATTACTGCTTCATCTGCTTATTTAGCTTTTCAAGCTTCCGAAGAGCTTCCTGTAGGTCAGTGTTGCTCTTTGTCAGGAGGACATTGCAATAAGCGCCTTCAGCTATCTGCTCGGCAGCGCGGTTGGCATAGCGTCAAGAGTACTGCACGCTTTTAAAAGACGACAACAAAAGCGCGCTGCACTAGAGTTACTGAATATGCAAGGTAGCATATTCAATATGCAATGTGTTGCTGCAGCAACACATTGCAGCAAAAAAACGCGAGGCCAAAATTTTTGTGTCATTAATATCGAAGGCCATCGCCGTTGATGCAGAACAGACTTGCGATCCTCCCCCCCCCCCCTTCCTCCACGCGCAGCTCCGCGAGTCACATACTTCAGGCACCGCGCAGCGTAACAACGTGTTCACGCAAACGAAGCGCTGGACGTACATATTTGTTTTATTTTTTGCAAAACAACAAAGGTGGCATGGCAGTCGCACGGCGAAACGGCCGTCGACCGATACAGCGGTCGTAAAGCTAAGCCTAAATGCTCGTGTAGCCCACAGCCAGCGCGAAGCGATGCTTCGTATGCGTATCAAAGCGCTTGTAGCGCGTTTTATTTACAAAATTGACAGAGCAGTAGCAAATCACCATGTATGAAAACTGCCACGTGATCGCCGACGCGCCATGAGCCACGAATAAAGCGCCGATGTGCCCGTTAATGTCGCTTGAACTAGTTTGAACGCTCACGAGCATCAGTTACCAGCTCTCCGTGCGTTCTGTCACCACGGGTCCGCAAATCATGCAAGTTTCATGGCGCGCACTAGACGACGAAAGTGCTTCTACCACGTGGGCCTCTCGCTACTCGACATGCGAATGGCTTCGTTAAATGCAAAACTCAATGCAAGTTTATTTGTCTAAATAAATAAATTAGTTGCTAATGGGGGTAAAACGGGAGCGGGTTGCATTCGTTCTGGTCGCTCGCGGAACCCAGTTGAGAACCCATGCGCTGCAGAATCGCGGAGACGCGTCGTATGCAGGAGGGGCGTAGCCAGGGGGGGGGGGTTCGACCTCCCCCCGAAATTTTTCAGTTTTGCTTGCGTATATATACACGCACACATACAAACGCACGCACGAACATACATAAAGTATGGTTGAACCCCACCCCCCCCCCCCGGAAAAAAATTTCTGGCTACGCCCCTGGTATGCAGGAAGCTGAAGCAAAGGGTACTCGCCCACGGCAAACGCGCGCGTAGGTGACCACACACAGCAGCGTCGACACGAAAACCGCAGCGACCGGAGGAACACGCTACGCGCAACAAAGAACCTGAGAGTCAACCCCGCTACGCATGCCACTCGGCAGTTTTCGCTAGGCGACAGTAGCGCCAGAACACACAGCCTAGCGCATAGGTGGAGTGTACGGGGGGGGGGGGGGGTAAAGCCCCTATACATAGGGACTTTAGGGGGGGGGAGGCTCGCCCCCTTCCCCCCGGACTGCTTCATGGGGGGCACAGACCCCTCTCGCGCCGGCCCAGAGAAATTTTTTAAGTGCTTGGCTTAGGTCCCCGTCCATTGACAACGGACTGCTGGCCGCCCTGTATGGCAGCTATTTCACAGGGGGCTGTTTATGCCCGCTTCTTTTTGATTTCTGGCTTTTAAAATTCGGATCATGGGCCAGTGGCAAAATTAAGTCAAACATTCAGTGGAAACGGCCCCTCAAGCCGATTTGTATGGGCTGAATACGTTGTGTTGATGAACTGAAGCGACCACTATTAAGCTATGGCAAGTTAAAAAGTCGTAAACCGCGTAGCGACTGCTTTTCAGAACACAAAAATGCTACGGAGAATACAAAGCACTCCCGACAAAGTCAATGATTGCTTTCGCACAGACTTGCTAGCTAATGAAAAAAAGTGTAATTTTTTTGTTTTCCTACATATGGGTACCCTTCTACATGCCTGTCTATGAAGGTGTCGAAAAAAGATGATACGCATTTTTTATTTATCAGCAAAAGGTTTCAGCACCAGTTTGGAGCAACTCGAGTACTCGTCCACAAAACAACGGGAAAATTCGTACTCCCGGCTTCGCGCAAGGTGGCAATTTGTGGTAGTCTTAAATTGAATCCACTGGCATAATTAAGGCTTCCTGTGCCAGCATTAGCCTACTCTCTCTTGTCTGGTGCATGTTTTAACAACAAAGTAAAGCATGTCAATAAAAAAAAGTTCGGCAGATCCCACACATTGTGGGAATTGATTTTATGCGATGCAGTCAGCGAGTAGCAGCCTATGCACCTTTTGTCGCTTTGAGCCAAGCGTTACAGGTTAAAGTCCCTAGATTTTTAAAATCTAGGGACTTTATTACAGGTGGATCGACTTCTTTGTGTAAATTGAAGACTGAATCTGGAGTCTGCCATCACAGATCTTCATAATGATATATATACATGGGGAGAGTGAGAGAGAAATGTGGAAGAACAAGTCGGACCCCCGCCCCGTCCGGGAAAATAAAAACTCTCCGCCTATGGCCTAGCAAGTAGAAGCAGCATGCTCGGGGCACGGCAGCACATTTTTGCGGGGTCACGCATTATTACACCAGACCAGAGCACATTATGGCAGCACCATGGGAGCCTTTATTAGAAAGGTGCATAAAAGAAACACACTTGAGCGCATCTATGTTCTGTGAACATCTTATTTTCTTGGTAGTCCTGGCGCTGCTTGAAAAATCGCATCACTCGGCCTTTTTTCCTCACTGAAGCTGACATGGGCATCAAAATTCTTGCTTTTGAAGCTGTTTTGGCGCAGTTTGGCGCAATTTTTGTGATTTTTATGCTTTTGAAGCAGCTTGGCGCAGGAAGACGGAATCGTGTCAAAAATGCGCAATATGCACATCTGTCTCACCCCTGCAGTTAATAAAACAGACAGTCCTCTTTACGAATAGTGTGGGCTAAGCGTTCTGCTTCTTTTGGGCTTTTGTTACAAACGATAAGGCCATTCACAACAACTATGACACCAAAACTCTTGGCAACTGGCAGCAAATAATAGTTAAATATAAAACACAAAGAAAAAAGACACAAAGGAAGCTGGAATTAGAGCTCAGCATCACTTGGAGCAGCATTAAATTGTAAACAGCAAAGCACATACGACTACCCATCATTTCCCAGTCTACAAAAAATGTAAAGTTCTAAACAAATGCACAAAGCTGAAACGCACAACCAACTAAACTATCAAAGTATATATGCACTGGTCACAGCAAAAATCAGGCTAAAAAAATGCGTGGTGATCAGATGCATAGCATAAAATAAATGCGATAAGTTGGACTGTCACAGAGAATAATTTCCAATAAGAGCAGCTTATACGCCAAGCACTTCAATATGCGTGCCAACATTCCCTCCCCCCCCGCACAGCTTTCAGCATGCTTGCGGATACTAACGGAGAGAGAAAGTGCTTGAAGCATGCAACAAATCCCTGCAACTCCAGCCGTACTTTATGGATTCTCAAAATTTTCGCAGCAGCTGATTCGTGAGGCAATAAGCTCTTTCAATGAAGCCATTCGACGATTACTTGAAATAGTGTTGCAGGGCCCCTTTAAAAAATAACACCAACAAAACTAAGGCAGCCCTATTTCAACGTCATAACAAGCCTGTTAAGCCTGCTCTAACTAAGTTAAATGACATAAAGATAGAGCTGGTACCATCAACAAAAACACTGGGAGCACACTTCAGTAAACACATGAGATGGGATGACCACATAGACCAGATTATTAGCATAATATGATTGGTGTGATATGCCCCATTTCTTTTGAATGTCATGAAACTGCCAACACGCTTCTTTATACATTCTTTTTTTTTCCCCAATTATTAAAAATTGATTGCTTGGGGTAAACTAAAAATGAAAATAGTATCAACAAGCTTGCAGTGCTGCAAAAGCATGTCAGTTGACTAGTGTGCGATGTTCCATACCTTTTTCACTCTGAGCCCTCCTTATAAGACATAGTATTATTATAGTCAGTTGCATGTACATTTACAACCTATGTTGGCAGTACGAAATTGGTTTAGTTAACAATAAAGCACTATAGTAATGCTGGTTGGACTAGAAGCCAACATAACAAAATATAACATGCCTAACTGGAAAAATAGAAAAAAAAATGTTGCACAAATTATGGCAAAAACGTGCTACAGTTCTTGCGACTCACATTACTAAATGCAAGTGGCAGAGAACAGCTCTCTGACATTCTACAAGTTTCATTTAAAGAACTACAGAGAATGTTGCCAGGAACAACATCTTTAAAAAAAACTTATTCAAATTTTTGAAAAGTTATGCTGATTGTTCATTTCATTTCTGCTGTTTATTGGAAATATTGTATAAGTTCCAGGCTCGAGGCATACACAAATATGCTTTGTTTGTATGTGAGCCACATACAATGCATTCTATAATTTTTTTCGTGTTGCGACTCCCATTATGCAGACGTGTGTATAGGCTGGCCACATCACTCTTGAGCTGTTTTTATCAGCTTATTTTTTCTAGTTTCCCTCAACATTGTTACATTGTTGTAAATAAATTCAATTCAATTCACTTCACCATCCCAAAGCAACACAGTGTTTGGAAAAGACACAATGACATAATGCTGATGTGCACCCAAGGCAAGCAAACACCTGAGCATTTCTTAGAATCAGTCTCCATCATAATGAAGCCACTACCACCTCAGAGTGGTGTAATACAATTACTAGCCATTTCCGTGACATTTTAGGAGAACCATGTGTAGTACTAGAATTATTCCCCTAGATCTTCGAAACCATTTCTGAATATTTTAGCTCGGCACTCTAAAGTGTTCAGAAACTGAACTGCCACATGGTGCCTTAAGTCTTCTCTCATTAAATCCTGCATGCACAAAATGAGTGCCAGCTTTAATAAGCAGGCTATGCATCTATTAAAGGTACACTAAAGGCAAATAACAATTTATGTCAGAGTGAAAGCTCAAAGTATGACAATGTCTAAAACGGCAATATTATCAACAGCAGTGCCCTAGTTACCGAGAAATTAACCTAATGTATCACACGATAAGCGCCACGAGCGGCACATTTTGGAAATGATCCCGATGACGGGAGAGAGTTCAACTACAATTGACCACTCGTAATCAAACTAGCTGCAATAAAAAAAAAACCTTCAGTGCATCAAGATACGTAATAAAATGCTGCTTGTTCGTTTCTGTTTGATTCACGGAAAAAAGAACCTCTTTGGCGTTGCCAAGGGGAACGGCGCTCGTGGTTCAAAGGTTTCATTTTCGCCAAACTGCGCTTCGGCCAGCACCCTGCTCCTTTCACGTGGTCACATTTCAGTGGTAGTTTCGATATCGCGCACTGCCGCGTGTGTTTTGCGCGCTCGTGAAAGTCGCTCTGACAGAAAGCTCGACAAAATGCCGCATGCATGTGATGTTGCCGGATGCCCGAATGGCGCACGCCGGCAGTGCACGCCTCCGCACAGTAAAGGCGGGCAACGTTAGGCACGGCAGTAGTGACGTGAGAAGCACCGCTTTCAGGCGGGTGATTTGAAGTGCGCTAACGCGATGCGGACCACTAAAACATTTTATTTCAAAATAAGCACGTCCTTGGCACAAAAGTAGCACTACGAGGTTTCTGGACCGCTATTTCAACAATCAATGTCGACTTAATATTTGCCTTTAGTGTCCCTTTAAAAGTAGGTTATCCCCGCGTTGTAGTAGCTACTGTAGCTGAACGCCTTAAAAAGTCCATTTCATCAAGTCTGAACATGGTTACCAATAAGGACAAAAAAAGAATTGTAGGTATTCCACATATTCATTCCTTATGGGAGAGGTTAAAAATAGTAGAAAGTAGATATAGTGTTAACGTTTCTACAGCTGCGAAAAGCTAGGAAAAATATGCACCGCCATGCAAAGAAAGAATGAGCAGGTATAAGAGAAAACATAGGCAGACATTTGTTTCGTAAAACACACTGATTAATTTACTGACTGCCACAGCAGTGTGGTACATGCTTCTTTCAGCTGCAGCCACTTCTACGTATCGCAGGCAGGACATTAAAGGGAGATTAGTTGAGCACCAAAGGTCACTCACCAGATGATCACCTTCCGTCACATAGTCGCGATGGTAAATGCACGGCAAAATTTAAATAATGCAGTTTTACGCGGACAACAGAACAAAGAATCGCGCCTTACCGTTGAGGCTTGGCATATCAATAGTAGTGGAAATGCACACATAAGCCAGCCTTCAATTAACATGCATAAAGAAGAAATGGAATGCCTTAACAGTTATCACTCGCATAGACCCGCACATGTGCCTGACTGATGTGGGATGCTGCTACTCCTGAGCATTTCAGTTGATAGCTGTTGTCTGGTTCTCCTCTCCTTGTGTGTTTGCAGGCCTTACCTCACTTCATGAGATACTGCCACAAATCACACCAGCAGATCACTATAGTAACTTAGCGATATTACTAAAGCAATGCTATAGAACTGTAGCACTGTAATATTAAACGTGCCTTGCACACCAGCCAAGCATGTGTATCTGATGTTTTAGTTTACGTTCACCAGATAATGTTGCAACACATGCTGACAGTACAACTACCCAGAAGACTGTTCCTCCTGTATTGCTGATACTGCATCTTGAAGCATCCTGACGGCAGCATCCACATCAGCACATGTTGTTTTCCTTCCTGTGCTCAGTCGAAGCGTTCCACGAGCATTGTCCTCCAGGACTCCAGAATTCAACAGCACTCTTGAAGGGCTGGTGAAAAAGCACGAATTGCATCAACAGAACAATGAACAAGAACTACGCAAGTGAAGAAGATGGCATAAAGCACAGCGCGTGAACATAGGAAAAAAAAGCACAGACTGCCAAATGATCTTTATATTGCAGAAGAGCAAAATAAATATGTGCAGAAAATGATAAATGCAAGTGTAATTAGAACATTTTCGACATGTCAGAACATTTCCAGCATGTACCCATGAATGCGTTATAAACCAACCAGGTAATCACGCTCAAGCCATGATAATGAAACAGATGGGGGTGCCTAAGCAGCAGTCACCTAGCTCGTACATCTTTTATACTTCTCTTAGTTCACGGGTTCACTGCCACCCCATCTGTTGCACTATCGCAACTAGAGTGTGATTACCTGGCCAGGTAATCACACTCAAGTGTGATTCCCTTGCTATGGTGTGATATGCCCCATTCAAAAGAAATGGGGCATATCACACCAATCATGCTATACAACTTGGGTTTTTTGTTGTTGTCGTTGATGTTGTTACTTATATATTAAAAAAATATGGGAAGGTAGGCTACATTAGAGCCAGCTATCCCATCAACATGATAGTAGTATATTCAAGAAACACACAAGAACAAGAACTAGATCGAATGAAAGAATAAGAAAAGAGAAGAATAATCAGAAGCCCTACGTACATATACAATATGTGGCGCATAAAGAATGAGCAGAGTCAAAGGGCAGAGTCCAATATATACAAGGTGGTCACATAGATTATCACGAATACAGTCCGTATAGTAGTTTTCTATGCACTTACACATAACATGACTATGAGGTATGTTCACTAACACAACACTATGAAAAGGAGCAATAATGACAATAATAAACAGTTCATTAAACTTGTGTCCATTATAAAAATCCCGAATTTGCTGGGTTGTTGAGTCAAAACACTTCAAGCACGTGGGCACGTGCTCAAAATGTTCTGACTTGTCAACAATATTCTGAAAGGCTTGTATTTATCATTTTCTGAGCATATATACGAATATTGTGCTTTTCTGGAAAATAAACATCAGTTGAACAGCAGCCCTTTTTTCTACACTGTCCTTCTTTCCTACGCTTGCAACGCTGACCTATACATGGTCATGCACCAAAACCAACTCGCCCAAGCTCTTGTAAGCGAAGGTGAACTCTGATGTGGTATCATGTGTAAAGGTTGTGCGATGGAAAAAAGTGCCCAAGTTTTTACGTAGAATGTAGGTAGGATTTTACGGCTCACAGTGCCTGTGTACGCCTAGAATATTCGAAAACTTACTGCAAAAGTGCTCAAAAATCTGTATGCATGGTGCAAACGCCCTCAGGGCAGTATGAAAGCAGAGGAATGTATCAAGGGGCTCATTTCTTTGTTAGGCACAGCCTAGTGAAGCCAAGGAAAGCATAGAGGGCATAATTTGTCGTTATTGAACTGTAGTGTAGTAAGTATGACATAAAGAGAAAAGAATTAAGGCCAGCAAGAAAATAACTTGCCACTGGTCACGACCACACTGACAATCTTTGGATTACGCGTCCAATGAGCTACAACGGTAGTCGTTCCATTGTTAACTTTATTGTGTATTTCTGGGAGTGTAATCCTGGGAGTGTTAGCCAGTAGCCATGGCGGCAAGTGGCAATGACTTCCAGCACATGCTCGGTGAACCCTTCCTTTAGTTAGGCAATAGTGCCACAGGTGCACACACATTGTTGGCCTTGCAGTGAGCCTTCTATTGCCCGCAATCCATGACTTCCACACTGTACCTCATCCTGGACTTATTTAATAAATCCACGTTTTTCTATGATCTGCCTGTGGTGCCTTTTCTGCACCTTGCTGGAGAGTCGCAATTGGCCATAGTGTCCTTTCGCTTCAAATCACAAAAAGGTACTGCACGCTAAGCTGCTTCCCAAAATGTGAATTATACACTGATTTCTGGCTACGTCCCTGCCAGATATCTGATGTAGGAATAAGGGAAGCTGGTTGACTGGGCAGCCAAGTACATCTGCGACTTCCTTTGCACGCATAAACAACCACCTTGGTAAACATATAAATTTTTTCAGAATTATGTAAAGCGTGAATTGAAACACACCTAGAAAGCATAGTAACCTTTCGCACCTTAAGGCTAGGTTAAAGGAACCCTGAATCTTAGCACTTTAACAAACCCTGCAGAGTGCTCCACTTACGTTGCTGTGTGGTGACAGGCAGCCCCTGTGCTGGCTAGAACATACTTAGCCTTGGCCAAGATTTCAGGACCCTTCATTCCAGCAAATGATACACTACAGGTGTTTGGCAAAGCCTGGGCCCCTTTTCTATGGTTGAAAGATACCAGAGGCCCAAACGCTTCCTGAAAACAACAAAAGAAAAATGCAGTGTTAATGTCAAGCTAGGTTTGCTGAGCGTAGCCTGGAAATACTGAGTTCAAGTTATTTCAAGATTTGCAATTCTTTATTTGAAAAACACTGTATTTGCACAATTGTGAGTTGACCCCCCCATCCCAAATTTAAAAAAATATAACACCATACACACGGGCACATTACACAATGAAAATTTATTAACATATCAGTCCAGGGGTCTCAAACTCACCTCACCTAGCAGTCACGAAATTTATTCTCCTGTGGGCCAGGATGATGAAGGAGGTTGGAGTGTGGGGGGGATGTTTAAACGAAATGTCAGCTAAGGTTGCCATTTGACAGCAGGCCTTTCCCATATCTCATATATAGGTCATTTTTGAAGGGGATTTGACATCAGGTTGCGAGAAACATGTCAATGTTGACTGAAATCTGGACATATTCTGAAGTACAGTTCTTGTTCCACGCAGGATGTCAGAATGAAATGTTTTTCGTTTCGGCTTTAGTTTTGTTTTACCAAAAAAAATTCCCTTCTCTTCTGTTCTGGAATGAAAAAAAAAAGTTTCATAGCGGTTCGTAACGGTCTTTATTTGTATCCAAAAATTTTAAATTAAAGTAACAATGAAAACATAGTATTTAATTTTCTCATAAGTTGATTACTAGTTTTCTGAGCAGGCTGGGTGCTTTGCGTCAAGGGAGTAAGCATGATTTCAGAAGCAGCCTGTCATCGAGTGTAGTCTCTTATATGCGAGACCGCTGTCCTAATAACATGAACTTCAGTGCCAAGAATGCCCTCTCCACACTGGCCTGTGTGACTGACACACCAAGGTCCACTTGTGTTAATATAAACAGCTCCAGCTGCCACTATTCTCGTTTTTCAAAAAAGAAATATCAACACAGCTTTACTTTAAAATCCTTGCCTGAGATACGTACTAATACTGTCTCCTGAGACACGCATTAATGCTCACATTGCATGATGTTGGTTGTTCCGGATTGCCAACTTTTCCCTTGAACCGAAAAACGATAAAAAATATTTCGGTTTCGCTTCGGAACAAAATAATGGATGTTTCAGTTACATTTTCGTTCCGGTCAAAGATATGGTTTTAGTGCCTCATGAAAAAAATGCTTGAGACCAGTTACGTCTGAGTAGATCATGAACATACTTATTAAGAAAAAAACATGGGACGAAGACAGTCATGAGCGGGCCGGGCCGCTAGCGAAAGTACCGTGGGCCGTGTGTTTGAGACCCCTAATAATAATAATAATTGTTGGGGTTTAACATCCCAAAACCACAATATGATTACGAGAGACGCCGTAGTAGAGGGCTCCGGAAACTTCGACCTGGTCTTTCACGTGCACCTAAATCTAAGTACACGAGCCTCTAGCATTTTCGCCTCCATCGAAAATGTGGCCGCCGTGGCCAAGACTCGATCCCGCGACCTGCGGGTCAGCAGTCGAGCACCTTAATAACCACTAGACCACCGTGGCGGGTTGTTTGAGACCCCTGTACTACTCGCTGGACTGACTACATGTCCTCACTAGAGTCATCATTAAGCCAGCTCTGTTCATGAAGTTCAATGCCCAGGCAATGCTGGCTCTGAAGTGTGCTCTTGTTATTCTCACTAGAGCACTGCGCGGGCCGGGCAAGGAATTGCTGGATCGGGCTTGGGCCAGGCTCAGGCCCATGAGCTTCAGGCTCAAGCCCGAGTCAGTCCTATTATAGGCCCGGATCTCATAAAGTTGGCAATATGTGTGATTATGCTATATGTACCATCGGGAAACTACCTAATATAAGTTCCCGTTTTTGCATATGCATTGAGTCAGAGACGCTTTTGGGTATCTTGTAAAAACTGTCTATCTTGAATGGTCAATAGCACTGTGCAACGTGCCGCCATGAGGTGCAACAAGATGCTTCTAATTTAGTTTTGGTAGAGAGGCCTTGCCCTCTTTAGTCCCCTCCCCACCCCCCGACTTTGAGCACTGGTTATTTGTAACAGACGAGTACTGCTTCTAAGCTTGATGGACTCTTTCTATACAAAGGAATAGACAGACTATTCTATGCCATACATGAGCTGTGCTTAATGCATAACACCCTAAATGTTGAAACAAAAAGAGAAAGGGGCCAGGTTGATCCGTATTACAAAACACATCACCAGGCCTGGGATGAGAAATCGGCCCACGCAGTGCTCTAACTTATAGTCAATTGAAAAGCAGCCACCATCATTTAGACCAGCGCCTCCTCTATTTTTTCAGAGCCTGGGCGAACACTCTCCTCGGGCCGTGGAGTGCGCGCTCCGCATCTGCTCGCCGCTGCCGCGTGGCGGCGCTGTGCAAGCAGACTACGGGAAGCCGGCGCTGAACGGCCGCGCGTATCACGAAGCTCATGAATTGGTGTTTGCATCCGAGTTTAATTGCATTTATGCTTCTGGCAGGCTTTCACAGGTACGGGGGGATGGAAAGAAACGCGAACATAGCGGCGCACTGTTTTCATCACGCTCTAACCGTGGTGGCAATAAAAAGATGCTAGATGGTGTTTTATTGTGTCATGGATGACGTCTTTTCATCGATCGTCCAGGCTATAACCACTTGAAAATAAATGCGAAGCAGCAAGGAATGCAGATGCCGCATGTTCGCGTGTCTTTCCATCCCCACTGTATGTATTCAACAGGCAGTCTGTCAGGCCGTGCTGCCGGTTCGATACTTGCACTCGAGCTTGATAGTATTCACGTTTTATTTTCTGTTTCAGGCTATTGCAACCGTCCCAATGCCTTAGTATGCCATACTGTTGTGTTCCACTCTGCAAATGGAACTGAAAGAAATCACGACTGTCTTTTTTTTATTTCCCTTTATTGATAACGAAAAAAAATCTCACAGGGTCACTTATGCATTCACCTAAGACGACTGAAAGGCGAAAGCCATCTTCTTTTTCTTCCAGTCAATGTATTGAACATTCCCTGCCTCCCTCCAAGATATTTCTGCGCCTAACGTGGTTTTCTTACAGCCTCAAGAATCGGAGGCAGTGCGAGCTTTCTGCACATCAGCGGAGGCATGCACTGCCTCCGTGATCGGCCCATTTTGACCAAGCGACGACGTAATATGACGACGTCACATGTGACGTCACAATGATGTCACAAAATTTTATGATCTGTGACGTCATATGATGACGCATCAGGTAATTATTTTTTGCATCACTCGTGCTGACGCCGCCGACGGTCAATTTTCACGTTTGATGAGGCATCTAAGGCTTTCGCTTTAATACACTGTTCGGCTGTCGTCCCATGAAATTCCAGCTGCCGCTGGTGTTCGGTAGAGGTGGCTTGCAGTAATTAGGCGAGATAATCAGTCTCCTAATACATCTTCAAACTACACTAGAATATGCAGCCGTCGTTTACGACGCGAAGATTTCATAGAATATAAGAAGCGGCGGCTTACGAAGGATGCACTAGCGTCACTCTTTGCAGACTACCCTTCACGTTTGCAGCCCAAGGTAACAACTGAACCAAGCATGGCAAGTATCCCTAAACGTGACCATGTTGCGTCCGAACAGTCAACGAATGCATGTAGTACCAGTAGCAACGCTGCCTCGCGATCGCCGCCATGTGCATGCAGCGCTGACATTAGGTCCCGAAGCTGAAGAATTGGAGCCCATGGACACCACATGCAGTACCGGCGAAACAACCGACAACCATTATGTACAGTGCCACAATAAATGAGTGCATAAGGCTGAGCAGGGTGCCCCATGCGACGAAAGCGCCCACGTCGACAGCCATTTAGCCTCTACACTTTGCTCACTACCGAAAAGGGCAAATGGGAGAGAAAAGAAAGATACCTGAGGAGCCAGATACTGAGGCTACAAGAATCCGTCGACAAATACAAGCAACAAAGCTCAAGCAACTGACAATAGGCCGCGCCATTTTTCACGCATTTTAACACGGCTCAAGTTGAGAGTCAGCACTATGACTTTATACTTGAACGACAGCGTCTGTTCACACACATCAGTCAGTGTTGCAGGAAGCGCGCGGCATATGTAGCTGTTTTCGTTTGTTTTTCGTACCACCACGATTTAACTGGTTTAAGCTCTGAAATGGTGGAATCACTTGGCATAGTCCTTCTTTTCTGGCACCGGCTGTTGCTTTCTCTCGGTGGCAACAAATGCAATTCTCAAAAGCTTTACGAAAGGAACGGGCGATCACGTATATCCCTGGAAGCAGTCTAGTGACATTTCATGCTCTTTAGCGCATGAACTCCAGGCTTGCGTATGGTGTGCTACACCAGTAGACGGCAGCACGCATCGGGGAACATTAAGCGACCAAGCTTTCAATGTTAGCTCTTGGCAAATGCTGCTTTCGAAAATCGACTTTCAGACGGTCAAAAACCGACTCTCAGTGAAGCGAACGTAACGGTGACAAAACAATTTTCCGCGCATCACTGGCATGCGCTCTCTGGTATCGGGCTAGCAGACGACGCGCGAGCGTTTCGATCAAATAGCGGCAAAAGATACGTGCCTTCGAAATGGGCTGGTTGCCCAGAACGACAAGCGCTTCATGATTCCAGTTTACAAGTTTTCATTATACTTTAAACAATGCGAATACAGCCGAAAACTGAACCATATAGCAGCTTCGAATGCAGCCACGGCATTCGTTTCCGCGCGCGACAACGCGATGGCGGGTCTACTACGGTGGCGGCGCCTGGCGGCTAAAAGCCGCACTAACGCTGACGGTTGGTTCCCATTGCACTCCGCTCCTTCGCCCAGGAGCAGAAAAATAGAGGAGGCACTGTTTGGACTGAAGCCTATTGAAGCAATAGGACATGCTTCACCCACGTTAAATAATAATTGTTGGGGTTTTATGCCCCCAAAACCACGATATGATGAAGGACACCGTAGTGGAGGGCCCCCGAAACTTTGACTACCTGCTGTTCATTAATGTGCACCTATTTTTAAGTACACAGGCCTGTAGCATTTTGCCTTCATCAAAACATTGCGGCCGCTGTGGCCAGGATTCAATCCCACAACCTTCGGGTCAGCAGTCAAGCACCATAACCACTAGACCACCATGGTGGGTCCACATGAGTGTTACCCCGGCATGTCACCAATTTATATAAACATTATCAAACCATAAATACTCACCACGTTTATGGACCTAACTTGGGCATTGTAATTGTTCTTTTAAATCCAATAAATTAAGCTTAAGGGGCTAGCGCTGTGTGCAAGAGATAGTCAGCTATGTACTCGCTTTTATCGTAATGCAACTACACGCAGATGTGTACGGGCCTAATAAGTCAAGGATCGGTGCATAAACATCAGTGCATATCATAACACAGTCAGAAGTTCTCGCAAATGTCCCTAGAAAATATCCTCTGTGTGGCTGGTATCCTCACAATAACCGAGAATTCGACAATCTCCTTTGTTCTTGTGAAACTGTGAGCTTTCAACAATGCCTCTGTTGAGATTCGCAAGGTCACAGCGGAACAACAGACAAAAGGACCAACGACGCAGACATTCAGAACCGAACTGTGCGTGCCAGGCTCTCGAGCACACGCCGTCCACCTTTATTTTGCTCTTCTTTGGCAGCCGAGCCGAAGGTACCGGCTGAGGATGCGGACCTTAAGGGGCTGATATACTCCAGCGCAATGTCCGCACACAAGTGCGCACGTCACGGCAACGTTACGTCATCAAAACACAGCCCTCTATAGTCCTATGTCGGCTGACCGCCGACGTGGCCGACAGCTCCTGGCACGCTTGGGCGTCGCTCGGCTTTGAATAGCTCCTGCTGCATTTCGCACCAGCAGCGTGTGGCCGCGCCGTACTCGCATGTACAGGAACCTGCTTCACGGGCTGTTTCGTTGGTTCCTGACAGGTGGCGCGGCGCGTTCGTTTTAGTGCGCAAGCTCCTCGAGCTGCGATCACGGGTAAAAAAAATCGGCACTTCTAAACTGAAGACACAAGCTCCCTGCGTTATAGAGTTTCCTATAAATACACTAGAGGGAACTCTGACACTAGTGTCTATAGGAGCTGCAATGCATGGCACTTCAACCAGCATGGAAATTATGGGCAGTACATGGATTTGTCTAAACTTTGTTCTTTCGGCTCCATTTGGCTCTGTGTGGCCTGCATCTACTTTGTCTCAAGACGAAGTTCAACAAACGTCCCACAGTTCCACTTCACCACCTTAATCTTTTGAGGCTCACCAATTCAAATCTGGTCACGAAGTTCACAACAATCCATTCTTTCATCCGAAACAAACGCCAAAACCCAACAATAAACAAAGCCACAAGTGCATTAGAAGCCGCAAGTACAAAGATTAGGCAAATCCGTGTACTACCTATCATTCCCATGGTGGCTCAACGATCGCAGCACCAAAGTTCCCTCTAGTAAATATTGTAGGAAACTCTATGCCTTGTGTGACCATTTCTTATGTCACCAGCAGAGACCGATTGCATAGTTGTAAGGCACGGGTGACCACAGGGCTCTTCAAGTTCTACGTCCTGGTGCTAGACCACAAGATGGTGCAACAAAATCGCAAGGTTGTGTTCATAGCCAATAACTGCCCAGAGCATAATAAAATTGAAAACTTGCAACTTATCACACTCAAGTTTCTCCAAGCTAACATAATGTTCGTCCTACAACCAATAGATCAATGTGTCATCGAGATCCCCCACGAGCTGTACGAGATGAACCTTCTACAGCGAGTCTTCTTGCCATATGAGAATGGGAAGGGCCATGAAATTGGTCTAGTACTTAGCACAGTCCACTTTCTCATGGACACCTGGAGAAAAGTGCTGCTATTGTCAAATGCTAACTGTTTTGCTCATACTGCATTTTGTCGGGAGACGGTTCCACCACAGCAAAGAGGGAGTCACTGCAACCAACCCAGTGGAGAAGTGTGCCAACCTGCAGGCTCTGCAAGCAACAGCAGTGATAGATTGGATATGTGCTTCGATGAATACACTCTATAAAGGTGAGATGCCCCTGTAAATGGTGAAATGACCAGTGCTAAAATTGCAGAAACAGCTGTCAACAAAGAGGAACAGGGGTTGACTAAGAAAACGAGAAGCCGCGAGACATTCCGATATTAGCCGAAACAAGGAACTTCTTGGTCTCAGCTAATATGCTCAGAAACGAAAATGAGTGCAGTGGCGGTGGCGAACAACTGATGAGGTGTGTCGGGAAACTTGAGAACGCTTTTCTCGCACTAAGTGCAACCACCAAGCAGACAACCAATACAAGTTTCTTTTGTGGAAAATAAATGGCTCAAAAGTCAACAGCATTAATCTGAATTATTGAAATTGCAATGCACCCGTGCCAAATGCCTAGCATATCCCCCCCCCCCTCTTTTTTTTTTTTAATTAGCTGCAATTTTGTAGCGATGGCTTATCCAGTGCCGTTATTTTCAGCGCTTCATCAGTGGTCAGAGCAATGTGCTGGGTTGGTTATTCTCGGTTGAAAAATCAGGGGATTCGAGGCCCATCTACAAGATTTTAGCATGACTTGGTTTTGAACACATTGGTGTCAACACGCCACTTAGCTTGTATTTATATGCGTGAGGTTCGTCGTTGCTTATATGTGACCAACATATCGGTTGCCAGGTCGCATAAAATAACACAAAAATGATCTACTGAAAATATTGCTCCTGGTATATTTAGCTTTTGTGAGGAAGTTAGCGGCTACTGGCATCATATTGGAAAGGCACCACGAAGTGGTTATGCTTATATTTTCGTGAATTTGGCTATATTGAGACTGTGCTTACCTTGGATTTCCTTTTTTTTTTTCAGTTTTAATTCGTTCGAGTTAACAGTGTACTTATTACAGTACTTACCTTCAGCTTTTCCTCCAAGTAATCTCTCGAGTCTTTCATAAGCTGATGATATGTGCCCAAGTTCTTGGCTACTAGCATTGCTGCCTGAAAATAATAACAGGCACATTGTTAAGGCACATGCCCCAAGCAAATATGCAGTATAGTGTAATTTTTACAGGCCAGAACTGCTTACTGTTCCAACTCCAGCAATCATGCAAGTGTTGGGTGTCCTGCAAAACAAAGCAGTGCCAAATCACTATATCGTACAAGATGACAACGCACAATTTGAAAAATTTTTTAAGAAGTACAGGGTACCCTGCATTTCCACAGTAAGCCCATTTTGTGTTATCTAATGCGAGCACGAGTCTGATGCGAACACGAATCCGGATTTCAAGATCAAAGAAGTAGTGAAGTGAGAACGCTTGCACAAATTAAAGGAATTTGCTGCCCCTAGATTTTCTTCATAAGGAATGCAAAGTACCGGCCAAGACAAGTACTGGTATTCATCACTTACTGCATAATGCCATTATATTTTACAAACTCATATATACAGTGGAACCTCTGTACAAAGTCAATCTTGAAGCAAAAAACAAGCATTG
Source organism: Rhipicephalus sanguineus (assembly GCF_013339695.2). Taxonomy (NCBI): domain Eukaryota; kingdom Metazoa; phylum Arthropoda; class Arachnida; order Ixodida; family Ixodidae; genus Rhipicephalus; species Rhipicephalus sanguineus. The sequence goes on from NC_051179.1 coordinate 9,915,196, forward strand.
TATGTTCATGGCAAGAGATTGGTTATTAGATAAAAAAATGAAAGTAAAAGTTCAATACGTCCTTTCATGTCAAGACACTGGTACCAAGTGAAAACACTGACTTCAATGTATTTTTATTCTATTTGAGTCAGTGTGGCTCAGCAAGAGTCTTTGTTGAGTTCATTCTTAGGCTATTTTAAAATAAAATGCAGTTCATACTGATCCATAGACTGTATGCATCATCCCATTTCGTGAACTTTTCGTGAACTTTCTGTCTTTCTTTCAACCAAGAGTTTGTCAGTCTTATTCATGTCCTTATGCATTATTGTTAGCATTGTAAAACGCTTGACTTCCGTTTCCGTTTTGTATTTCCCACAACCAAAGCTTTCCAGTGTATAACTGAAATTTTATTATTCCTTTATACTATTCTTTTCTTGGTCGCTCTAAGCCTCTGCTGCCATTCCTGGTTTTCCTTTACATGGTTAAGCAACCACAATTCTGCCACGGCATATTACACTATGCTTGCCCACGCCCCAGACCTCATTATTTCTTTATTTTCATCTAGCAAATTTCCTTCAGGAAAATTTTTTTGTCCATATTAAATTTAGCTAGCTAGACTACTCAAGGTTTTGCACTGTATGCTACACTGTATATGAAAACAAGTTCAGAGCAATGTGCTGTTTTAATGGGCAAAGCCAGCCACCTAAGACAGGCCACAGAGGCATCCTTGATTCTGCTTTTCTGTGCCCATACTATAAAGCTTGGGCCTGTATTCAAGCAAAATGTGGCCGAGCAATATGCAGAATCACTCACCCTGGCCTGAGACCACGCTCCTGTCCCGCACCAAACAGGAGAGGATACAGTGGCTTAGAGTCTCGAAAGTAGAGGGCTCCTGTTCTAGGTCCATAGAACTGGGCAAAATAATGAAAAAGCACAGAGGCATAAGCAGGGCTACTTTAATCTGGCACAACATACTGGAAGCATTGAGACAGGTTGCTGAGAAATGGGATTCATGATGAGCAGTGTAACAGTATGGTAAAAAAACCCTAAACAGTAACAAGCATACATAACAGCAACAAGTGTTTAATCATACTGGAAAAGCGTGTCTTGTGTGAAAAACGCCTTCATCCGGTGATCAATATAATGTCGATAGTCCTGTAAAAGATTGGGCTGCATGTATCTGGTTAATTCAATATTAAAACAAGAAAAACAATCCCTCGCCATTCCAACATGTTCTTCCTTAGGAATTTTCCATCAGGTGCTGATTATTCCAAAAGTATACAAAAAATATTCGATATTTCTAATGGTATTTTGAATATGCTCTATTCAATTCAATACCTAATCAATAGGAACGTTATTGGATTATTATTCAAAATTTTAGACTATTCACACACCCCTACAATAAAATGCTGCCTAAGAGTGATGATGATGAACATTAAGTGAATAAAAATTCAGCCTTTCCACTCTCTGAAGGTAAAGTACACTGATTTTGTTTTTTGCTACAGCCATAATCTGTGACGACGTTTTTTGTGCAAAAAGGTGGGCGTGTGTTAGATTTCTATGTAGTTTAGGCACTTCAATGTCATTTTGAAATTAACTTTCTAAAACTCTGGCCACATGACATATTGGAGCACGCTCAACTGAGGGATGCTTCAATTGGGTCAAATACTGTAAAAGGAGTCAATGCTGTAGTTTATTGTTTTTCACTGCTTTTTGCTTAATTTGGCGCACCAGATTATGTGACCCATCAATGAAAGAAATTATTAGAGAGCAAATTCTACAGTGACAGTCGGGCTCTATATCCAGTAACCCTGACACGTATAAGAACATGAACATGTGCTTTTAATGTTATGTCATGAGCAAAGATTTTGCCTTTAGCTTTTAAAATTTATCCCCATGCTCAGTACTCAGTACAACATGAATGTGTGCTACATACCAAATCAACCTTCAAGCTTTCTAGAGATTAACATTTTTTTCATCATCATCGTCATTCTCAGCCTATCATGTCCCCGGTAGGATGAAGGTCTCTCCCATAGATCTCTAATTTACCCAGCCTTGCATGAACTAATTCAGTTTTATCCCAGTGAACTTTTTGATTTCGTCATTCCATCTGACTCACTGCTGTCCTCGGCTTCTTTTTCCTTCTCTACGTATCTACTCCATTGCTCAAACGCACCACCGATTATCTGTCCTGCGCATTACGTGGCCGGCCCCAGTTCCCTCCCTTCGCTTAAATAATAGTATCAACTGGGATATCAGCTACACCCGTTCGTTTTCTGACCCATCCTACTGTCCTCTGATCTCTTAATGTTATGCCTATCGTTTTCTGTGTACATGTAAGGCATCCAGGCTATTGTACTCCTCATACACTGCATGTTAACACGTGTCCATGTGTCTGGCATGAACACATCCACTAAAGCAAGAGGCATTACACAGATAATACACAAACATGCTCAAACAACAACACATAGTCAAATTTAGCTTTTGCATAGAAAATCACGAAATGTGAAATTTTACGGTCATTGCTCTCATCTACACAAAGCCCTCCGAATTTGACCAAAATTTCCCAATTTCTTTGCAACAGTACGTGTAAGAAAAGAATAGCGGAATAAAGGCAAAAAAGTCGATTCCACCTACCTTATGCCCTGCAATCGTCAAATAGTCCACCTTCAGGTCATCCACATTCACAGCCACTTTGCCAAGTGCTTGTGCAGCATCCGTGTGAAACAGAACCTCTGGGAGGCTGTGCTTCTTTCTTTGCTGGTTGACGTCCTTCAGCAGAGTCCCAATGGTATTAACTGGCTATAAATATAAGTAAAAGGAACACTCCCATAGATTACCTAGTAATAAACTGAAATTTTTCGGTTGTTCATAGTTGCACACTCTTTCAAGAGCATAAGAGCGAGCAGCAGGCATATTAACAGTAGCACATCTCCATTCTATCATTGCACCACAAATAAACTTCCTCAATGTCTCAAGGTTCTCTCTCCTGACTAGGAATATCGTGCATATCTACACTATAATGATAAGGGTACAGGGTTATTCTTTCAGAACTGACCTTATACACTGTATTAATAAAGGTACAGGGTGACTCTTTTAGAAATGACAACTACAGAGCCAAAGGACCAGGAAAGGTCAACGAATAAGGCACCGGCAAAACATCCCAAGTATAGCGCATGCTTAATGTAGCCAGTAAAATAGAGTAGTGCGAAATTTGTAGAATTACCTGCACAAAAACCACATTGTAGAGTGGATAAGCAACATGAACGAGAAAATGCACCCCATCAATCATGCTCTCTCAGACGTGTGTGATGTCAGTCTGTTAAAAAAAATGCGCATGTCGAAAATCTATCACTGGTTATTTGTCAAGTCTAACTTATACTGCAGGGAAAATGAGAATAGAGGCTGAGCAGCAATTTTACATGCACCAATCGCTGTTCTGAACCAAAACGCTGCACCGATTTCATTCACAAAACCGGCTTGCGTCGGTACTTCTTTTTCTTTGCTCAAGTAATCAGTAAATTCGATTAAAAGCATTGTTTCCTTATTCTTGCTAATAAATCCTGTGAGAAAGGCAGCATAACTAAACACTAAACAGTGGCACGCATTAACCACCAAATACAAATTTGCATCTCCTGGTGTGCGCTGGCACCAATCAACAAATGAATAAATGCAATGCCACAGCAAATATTTCTTAAAGGGACACTAAAGCCAAATAATAATTTATGTCAGAGTGATAGGTCAATGTATGAGAACGTCTGAAACATCAACAGTATCAACAGCAGTGCTCTAGTAATCGAGAAATTAAGGTAAATGTAGGACACGATGTGCGCCACGAGTGGGACATTTTGGAAATGATCCCGATGACGTCAAAAGAGTCTCAAGTATAACTAACCACTACTAATCAAACTAGTTGCAATAAAAAAAAGAACCTTCCGTGCATCAAGAGACGTAATAAAATGCTGCTTGTTCGTTTCTGTTTGATTCATGGAAAAAAGAACCTCTTGGCGCTACCATGGGGAACGGTGCGAGTGGTTCAAAAGTTCCGTTTTCACCGAGCTGCGCATCTCAGTGGTAGTTTCGGTATCACGTACTGCTGCATGTGCTTGGCTATCGCTATTTTCGCCCTGTCGATACTCTACTTATGCTGCTGCTGGCCAAGCTAAGCTCCGTTACAGTGAACTATGCAGTTTCGGAGTGGCCCGTGGCTGCCTCTTGGCAAGGTTGTTACGCAAGAAACCGTAGCTTCGGCGGCTGGGCAGTAAAGGCGGGCAACGTTGGGCACGGCAACTGCTACGTCAGAAGGTCCGTTCAGGCGGGTGATTTGAAGTGCGCTAACGCCGTGCGGACCACTAAAACGTGATTTTCTTTCAGAATAAGCATTTCCTTGGCACGAAACAAGCACTACGAGGTTTCTGCAATGCTATTGAAACAATCAACGTCGACTTAATATTTGCCTTTAGTGTCCCTTTAATGCACCCACTACAAAGCCTATTCTTCCTTTTTGCCAGAGTGCCTATTCCAGCTCTCCCACATGACTGTCCAAGAACGCACAGCGACTGGCATAGCAAAAAAGTAGGCAGACATATGTATTGGCTTTCTGTGATACACATGTGTACATCTGTGCCCCACTGAGCGAAAAATGACACCGCTTCAAGCTTCAGTGAAGTGCACTGCCACCGTGTAGTGCCGATCATGCCTGGCTAGTTGCATGCATCGTGTCGCCTACTTCACTCGTACTGTCACTGCCAGGCCACTTGCTGTACCACGCGCACATTCGCCGTACGAGTGTTCCCCGTGCCACTCTGCTCCAGACTGTGCATGAGTGTGGCGAGTAGTTTGTTGGGTCAAGGCAGCAGCGACGGGCTTCGTGGAAGAGACGCACACTGCATGCCACTACGATGCCCTAGCGGTCCTGCACGAGAGGTCAGCAGTAGATGGAGGCGCAGTGCGTTTGTATCATCCCCTAATAAAAGCGTGCAGTGCACTGACAACAGCACTATGCTTGCTGTACCACAAGCTTTTGGCGTGATAGTAGATAGTTTTAGTATAGTTAAGTGGCACCATGCTAAACATTAAAAGATAGTGGGACCAGACTGTGCATGTGCACAACGCTATGGCAGCTTAGTGGGTGCATCCACTTTTTCTGGAATTTAGTTGGAGACACTAAGTGCTTGCAAACTATTTAGTGTGGAAAACAAGGCGGCACCCTTGAAGTGACGGCTGCTCACTTTGCACCTATCTTGTCATCCTGCTGTCTTGGGGAACTCACAGCTTCACAATAAATGATGCACACTTTGAGTATTCTCTTTTCAGTGAGATTACGAATGGTAAGACAGTGTAGTTTTTTAAACCGATGCTCGGTTTAGCACACGGCCATGTCTAATGAAAGCGTCCCTGCATTTCTGTAAACACTCATCAGACTGCAGCCTATACTTGACTGCAGCCAATACTTTTATATTGAAGTTAATGTAGCACACTTTGTTTTCTTAAAAATTGTTTACGTGCTTGGATTGTTTTGAACCCACTAACAGCGTTCGATACACCTCAATGTTGGTACCAAGCATATTCTAAACTAACAAAACAGGGCATGCAAACGCAGACACAAGAAAGAAGTCGGGACACCACAAACGCCGACTAACAACTGAAGAGAGGCACAACGGCGGAAAAGAAAGAAGGCACAAAACTTATCTGCGCATGCCCATGCAATAGACGAACCTATCAATCCGGCACACGTGGGGGGTCTAAGTGGAAGATAACTGTTAAGGCATTTAATTTCATCTTTATGCAAGTTAATCGACGGTTGGCTCGCACATGCGCTACCACTATTCTCGATATGCCATGCCTCAATCATCAGGCGCGTTTCATCATTTCTATGCCGGTACAATCGAATTTCGGCATTTCGGTTCATCGGCATTTCGAATTTCGGTTCATCGAATTTCGGCATGCACTTATACTCCCGACAATGTAAAGATAGATTAGAAGGTGAGCCTCCGGTTAACGATCTCTTATGTTCTAATAATCTCTGGTTAATGCATAGGCCCGTCTGTCCTACGTAGAAGCGGCCGCTGCAGAAAGGGATTTTATATACCACACTTGTACAGCAATCAGTGAATTTGCTGGTGTCTTTTACAAAAGAAATATTGGTCCGCTTCTTGTCTTTTACACGCTCATTTTTCCTCTGCACAGCGGCACAAATCTTACCTAGCTTATTGGCAGCCACGAAAACAACATTAACGCCGTATCTACTTCCTACTTTCTTGAGCCTGTGAAATACGCAATGAATGTACGGTATTCGCAATGCCCATAGACTGTCGCGCCTCCAAGCGGAATTCAGGAGCGTCCTCTCGAGGAGGGTTAGTAGACGACAAAATGGCAGCACTACGCAGTCCCTCCCTTGTTCGGCTGTGCTAACCTCAGTGTTAACGCGTTGGCAAGGAAGGAACACTACGACTTGGCATGTTCCCTGCATCAGTGAACAAACCGGGCCCTCCGTGACACGAGAAATCTGATTCGTTCTTGCGAGGCGCGAAGTTTTCGTGAAAATACGTGGCGACTCGCGCTTTCAATGCTAGCCCACAGCGTACGCACACTATCAGCTTCGCGAGGCTTTCTGTAGCCACGTAGGTTAGTTAAATGTTATCGTCTGACATATTCAGTTGAAGCTCACCCTGTTTTACTTGTACTATATAGCATTGGTCAGTGTTTCTTGTAGTGCATGAATCCCATAACACTGTACGTGGGAGGTCGCGCCGGCTCGCGATGTGCTCTTGTAAAACTGAGCGATCTCAAGTTGTTGATACATTAAAATATGCCTCTATCCTTTGTCAGCAAAGCGCTGTTACTAATCGTGCGAGCGACGTTTCAATCATTCGAGGACGCGTCTGCTCCACGCCTTTCGTGGAGCGAACGCTTTCCACGCCGTCCTCCGCCAGTGTGTTGGTTTCATAGCCAGCGCTGTGCCGCTTGTTTTTGTACGTTTGTTGATAGGTGGCAGCACACTGCAAGCGGTCTGCTCGTTGACCGATCTGAGAGCGAAATGTTCTTCGCAGTTCTCCGCGCCCAGGCCCAGACGTCTCTGTAATTGTAAACGTGGTGACGCGGAATGGTCGAAGTTGTTCGGCGGAGGAAATTCTTCAGATTGCTTTCAGCAGTGATGTTGAAAGAAACCATCTTGACGACGAGGATTTTTCACTGGACGTAGAAGACTGTGAAGGCACCGAGAGTGACAGCGACGGTGAACGATCAGCTGCTAATCACGAGGAGCGAGTTGCACTTCACGTCCCCTCGTGCGTTATTGTTCTTCCACGCTCGTAAGTCACTTTGATTGTATTTAATGTATAACATCCTTGAGCGAGATCAAAATAAAAGCATAGTTCCTCTTGTGCATTGCATGTATCAATTATTGTGGATATTATGGAGCGCCGCATGCCGCCAACACGCTCGAGCTCGACCAGAGAAGCGAAATGGTTAGAGCGTTGGAACGTGCAGTCACAGCCACAATCCACGCCTCTCGGCTAACTTCTTCGACGTTGCGAAAAGGATACGTGTGCATTCTTTTCGATATTCGTGTTTCGATCGTGCTGATCGAGCCTGCAACATGCGAGTGAAGTGAATTACACACGGCATTTCAGCATGGCTGTGGCACAAGCGCTACTGAATGGGAAGTTAAATGCTTGTGTTCCGTTGAAGAAGTAACTCCGCGTTCCCGACTGCACAAGTAATGACGACGGCGTATTATGTTTGCAAACCATCACCACGTTAAACACGCAGTCCCGTGCAGCAGCGATGGCACTACTCGCTGGCGGCCTACTACTGCGGCAAATCCGTAAGGCAAGTTCGGTACAACGTATCTATAAACGTTGGCTCGGTATGTACTACCTCGTACCGCCGTCCTGCTCATATGTCAATTTTAGTTCATGCAGTTTTATGTAGCACGCACAGGATTTCGCAAAGAATCGTTATGCACGGTAACGGAGCTGAAATATAAGATTTCACACCACAGCAAATAATTAGGTGGCGAGTACTTAGCACTTTCCATGGTTTGGGAAAGTAGTTTAGTCTCATATCCAATTCAGCACAGCTCATGACTTCATCCGGTGAAAGCGGCACGGGCCATACGTCCGCACGTACTATCTGTTCCTATGCTAACAAACGGTTTGACCCTCCTCCTGGCGCCATCTTGAGAAGCACGGCGCGCCACCTATAGTTCGTGGGCATTGCGAATACCTACGACACGTTTCTTCCTATCGCTTTCTGCAACCATGCTCGGACTTAAAGGAGCACTGACACAAAAATTTTGCACCTTGTTTTTTTTGTTGCAATACATAGATAGCTTATGATCCACTTATCAGGGCTGCAAACCTCGTTTGCGCGAGTGCGTGACGGTTATTTGTTTAGAGGCGTTGTTAGAGCGCCCAGTCGCAGTTTCGGTTTCAAAGAGCACCGAGCTAGGCAGCATCCTTCGGAGGCCCGGGAAAACACAGCTGGCCATGTGAACACGCAAAATTGTGACGTAGGCGGCGCGCAAGCGTGGGTGCAGTGGGCGCCGAACCAGGTCAAGTGGCGCCAGCTATGGAGGACTAGAAACAACTAACAAACGCATAATTTATGTCCTCCGAGCATTCGGAAGCGCCCATCTCGACTCGCTAAGCTTACAGCATCGATTATTTGACTATGGCTCTCAAAACCAGCGCCGAATCTGGACGAATATATTGCTGTCGAAGCTTAAGGACATGAATCTAAAGCAAATGGAAGCATCAGTTCGAAATTTACACGTTACAGAGCGCACGGCGGCCACTTGATAGATTCGAAGTGGACGACAACCGCTTTTGACAGTGCTGCCATGTTTTTCGGAGGCGCGAATGCCTCGCCGGCAAAGCTTGCCGTGCAAGTTGGAAAGCTCTCGCGCGTGCGGCGACAGCCGACGTTCTGCGGCACCGCGCCGTTGCGGCAGGCTTGCCGCTAGCGTGAGCGGACCATAACATCTGCCACCGGGCACGACGAGCGAACAGTGGAAGAGAACACAACCAGCACACGCAAAGCCACAGGCACGGAGGAAGAAATGGCAGGTAGCACGGCACAAGTGCAAGGACACAACCAGCCACCAGCCAACACAAACTCGTGACGTAGGTTTGTTTACACATCCGCCGCGTTGATGTCGGCGTCGCGAAGCGCTCGCATTTCACTCAGTCGCGCAGCATGCATTTTAAAATTGACTTTAAATATGTTCTAGGCTATATTGGCCCTTGATATTTCGTAGACGTTGTGTACGGCTCCACATACATCTATTTCACTCATTATCTCGCCTTCGAAATTTTGTGTCAGTGCTCCTTTAACATAATGGACTTCTTTAAACGTTCAGTGACAGTGGCCACTGCATCACGTGGGTACCCTACATTTAAAAGACGCGTAACCTGTGCGTTAAAGCTATCATTCATTTTGTGCTCACACGACTTGGTGAAGGCTGACTTAAGGCAAGAAATGGCGATGCCGTTTTTTACAACCTTCGAGTGCTTCGACGAAAAATTTAACAGCAGTTTCAAAGATCTAGGAGAATACTGCCAGCAGACGTGGTTCTGAAACGTTAAGGAAATGTCTAGAAATTGTATTCCATTATTCTGAAGCACCTCTTTAGTAAAGTTCAGCCCTCCTACACTTAATTCAAATTTTTCACGCACTGAGGTTACCACGGTTTCAAAGTCCTCACCACTACAAAAAATCAAGTAATCGTCCACATAACGAAAAACCTTAATAACCGAATTACCTACGGCGCCTTCCAAAAGTTTGTCAATCTTGCTAAGGTATAAATCCCAAAGAACCGGAGCAACCTTGAAGGGGTCATGAAGCACCCCTTGGGCTTGTTGAAAAAACACATCCTGTGGAAAGCTGACACGGCTATGAACTGCTCTGCCAAATATTACAGTCATGCGCGCCGCGTAAAGGCCACAAGCGGAGCGCAAAGTTGCCGTTTCCTCAGGCGCCTTCTTTTCAAACAGAGGCCGGTTCTCACTCTCGTCGGTGGGTGGGGCGTCTGCCCGTTGACGTCGCGGATCTGCCTGTTTACGTTGCAAGAGACATAGCATGACTATTGGCCAATAGCCGGCATGAATCAAGAGCGGTGTTTGGATTAGATGTGCTTGTTCCCGTTGACACTGTGTATAACAGTTGTTGTAGTTAAATAAACAGGCTGAAATATGGGAAAACTTCTTTGCGAGTTTTCGAAAAGATGACTCACTTCCGGTAGAAGCCAACTGTCGTCTGCTGAACTCGGTGCGCCCGCGCACGTTCAAGCTAACTCAAATTTGGCCGCACGGTTTTTTCGGTATCGTAGTTTCTTGTGCCTCGCTTGTTTCGATTAGTCTTGTACGTCATAACTGGCCTCAAACCTTACAAAACTTGTGTGTGCGTTGAGTTCTAACGACATGGATCTCGTGCTGACTTGATCAGTGCGTGCACAGATTGAGTTGCAAGCAGGTTCTTAATTAACAGACCGGAGAGCGGCCCCTCGTGAACCACGAGGGTTGGATATAACTATTATTTTGTTGACAGAGAATGCACACGATCCTTTGACCTTTGGATAATACACTTCACGTCGAAGGTACCCCAAGATGGATTCAGTGGTAAGGTTGAAATAATACAACCTGAACTTCACTGTCAACTCACTGAGAGTACTTTTGCTTCCAGTCATCTCCAAAGAACAACCATCGGCCTGTGTTCGGCTCCGAATTCTTCGGTTCATCGTGTCGTGCCGTTATAAAAATGATAAACGTGTGCCCTCTTGAGTGCTTCTCCATATATCGACAATGCTTCGCTCGCCCGAAATTCGTGGCTACCAGCGTGACAAAGGTATCTTCAGTTGGCCGAACGTATCTGCATTTCATGGGCGTATGCTGTGGGGCAATTTTAGTCATTCTGCTGCGAGCTGCACGCGTCCAGTGGCAGCAGCGTGTTCTGAGCTGTTCTAAGACCGCCTGTGTTTGCATTGTAGGGGTCTGGCCCAGACGCCGCGCAGAACCTCTCAGAGATGAGGACGAGATGCTGAGCACGGCCGCTCGATCTCCCCATGCACTGAGCAACACGTCTTTATCATTCCAAGACTCGGCCGCTACTCACTGTCAACGACCACTGAGCGCGAGCGTGTCTGTGTCCATCGTTCTCTTCTACCGTCGGCGCGCTCGCGGCTGCCGCTCCCATAGCATACAAAAGTTACACACGCAGACACCACATTTACAAGGATATTGTAACGGGCCTACATTAGGTGCATTTAAAGCGCGCCTACTGTCGCGAGCTGCATGCAGGGGCAACAGCCCCTTCTGAGCAGTTGAACAATAATCTATTTCTGCAATGAGCACTTATTTGCAATTCGCGCTTTAGCATGGCATACAGTGGTTCTCTATAACTGATATTTTGTATTTAGTTGCTTTCATACTCGTAGACTACCTACTATCTTACTAATTAACCGTTATTGTTAAGCATCACACCACCGCGTTAAAGCGAATGCCAAAAGCGTGCCCCGATGTCAGGCTAATCTAGTCACGTTGGTCAAGCACAACATCCACAAATTTACCAGTGACATGTCTCCCACCAAATAAAAAAGTTAATGCACTTGGACTTCAGCCTTGTGAACGTCCATGTGTACTTGGCGTTCCCCGTGCACAGATGACGCAGAACGAATTTAAAAAAATATGTATTACAGTCCTCCTCAATGAAACAGCTGTTCTCCAGAAAATAATAGTTCGCTTGAATTGCTAGTATACTATATTCACAGCAGTAGACAGGTTGGCTTGTTCACAATTCAGAATGTTACATACATAACAGAAACACGAGGACTATAGCAAGTAGGTAGAAAACTGGAAAAACTCGGTCATATGTGCACGCCCTCGTACTCTTGCACATTATGTTGAAGTTCACTTATACAACAGATACCTTCAATTATGCTACGATTAATGAATTATCACCCAACCTACGTTAGAACACAGTGGTGACTTGTTGCATAACTTCCTGTCACCTATTTCTCTTCCACAATGTGTTCTAATGTGTAAATCATGTTATACTTGTTTGGTAATAAAACACAGGCCGTTACATTCAGCGAGCAGTGTTTCACCAATTTGTATTGCTGCAGACGTTCATTTCTTCCATTTGCATGCACGACAAATAGTCATACTTCAACTGATACAAGAAACAGTGTTTGCACTATTTTATTGGAATCAAAACAGAAGCAGTCCTCATGTCAGTGTAAGCATATGTATATTTCCATTTTGTGCACAGAACCTGCACCCATACTGAACACATGGAACAGCATATACAGTACAGCCCAAGCACTATAAATAATTCACCGCAGTAAAGCAACATGAAGTAGTGTGTAAAACCTCCTACAATGCATATTGATATGTGCACATTCACAGTGCCAGTATCTAAGCACAATCCAAAGAAATGGGATTCACAAGGAACTTGGTGTCAGCCTACACATGAAGGCAACTAAATTAGTACAATAAGGCTAGCTTTACTTTTGAGAAATATGCAACCATGCAGATAGGCATGTTCTAAAAAGAATTTTAGGACAGTAAAACTTAAACTCTCGGTAGTTAGGCAACATGCTGTCGACCTTTTGTTAAGACATAACCTTGAGAGAAAAGCTTCTAATGTCAAGAAGGCTAAATCACTTACCTTAGAAATGTTTTTTCAGCGAAAAACACATTAGAACGAGATTCCATTTTTAGCAATTGTTTCAGAGCAAGGCACCTGGCAAGTCGCTGTGTCTAGTTATTTACAGAACTGCTTAACCTCTGAGTTTTTCAGGCCCTTTTCGTATGCGTAATTCTCAGGCACTAGTTCAGTTCCTCTCAGAGGAGAACCCCGGCTGTTGTAAGGCCTTAAGTATGGATATTGAAGACCTTTATTACTCCTTGCTGCATGAGGACTTGTTAAAATGTGTTAATGAATGTATTAACGAAAAGGGCACGAGACAGTTTTCACCGATAAATGTGGCGTTTCTACCGGGGCTTTTCTAGAAATTCTTTCCATGTATTTAAAGTCGATGCTGGTAGGTTGGAAGGAAGGTGTCGGGAATATTTAAAATGGGTACATATATTAACAAGTTTTTACTTCTTTTATTGTCACAACTCTCTCGCTACCGGCACTGTGCGGAAAACAGTGAGAAAGCACCTCAGAATGAAGGCAAAAGACTAGCAGCCAGTAGCTGAAATGCTGCAATATGCAACTGGTTTTGCTTTTGCATTTAAGAAAAGATGGCAGACAGCATTGTAGCTTTGTCGACAGATGGCGCTCTTAATTTTGAATATTCCTTATTAGAGGGACACTAAAGGCAAATAACAATTTATGTCAGAGTGACAGCTCAATCTATGACAACGTCTAAAACGGCAATATTATCAACAGCAGTGCCCTACTTACCGAGAAATTAAGCTAAATGTATCACATGATGAGCGCACGAGAGGGACATTTTCGAAGTGATCCCGATGACATATGAGAGTCTGCCAACAATAAATCACTAGTAATCAAACCAGCAGCAATAAAAAAAGAACCTTCCGTGCATCAAAAGACGTAATAAAATGCTGTTTGTTTTGTTTCCGTTGATTCATGGAAAAAAGAACCTCTGTGGCGTTGCCATGGGGAACAGCGCGCGATTCAAAGGTCCCGTTTTCGCCGAACTGCGCTTCGCCGGCGCCCTGCTTCGCTCACGCGGTCGCGTCTCAGTGGTAGTTTCGGTATCGCGTACTGCCGCGTGTGTTTTGCACGCTCGTGAAAGTCACTCTGACAGAAAGTTCGACAAAATGCCACATGCATGTGATGCTGCCGGATGCCCGAATGGTGCACAACGCCAGTGCTGCAGCAAGGAAACCGATGTGTCTTTTCACTGGGTGCCGCGGAATGAACCCTTACGCTCGAAGTGGCTTAGTCTGCTGAATTGGAGCCCAGCGTCGCGAGCCAATGTCTAGTTGTCAAGTTCTGTGTCCACATCCATTGCGGCGATTGCGGCAAGCTTCGATGGCTTCATGGCCGTTGTTGCTGATGTGGGTCCCGCTACTTTCGCGCTGCTGCTACTAGTGTCGGCGGCTGCGCAGTAAAGGCGGGCACGTTGGGCACGCAGCAGTGACGTATGAAAGTCTGATTTCAGGGGGTGATTTGAAGTGCGCTAACGCGATGCGGAAACTAAAACGTGATTTTATTTCAAAACAAGCACTTCCTTGGCACAAAAATAGCGCTACGAGGTTTCTGGACCGCTATTTCAACAACCAACGTCGACTTAATATTTGCCTTAGTGTCCCTTTAAAGTGCCTAAAAAAAACCCACCTGAATTATTCCGTCTCGTTGTTTTGCCAACATGATGGTGACGAAGCAAGTATTGGGTCGAATAGCAGTGATAACTTCTTCGGCAGACACAGTACCAGTGACTTTTGAGACAGGAACAACTGTGAGGTCTGCACAGGTCATAAAAAGAAAACTCATTCTTAGTAAAGCAAGAAAAGAAGGTTGTGCAGTCAAGTTTCTCCCACCTTCAACTACTATATTCATTTTACTTGGCACCCTTTCTGTCAGCAGATACAAATTATTTGTTCTACAAATCCCATGACGCTGTCCATGTTCACTTCTGTTAATGTTTATCACTCTTTTACCCATGATCTCCATGGTGGCCAGTAGGGCTTACACCATAAACAGAAAGCCACCAATGCAAAAGGCGCATAGATCCTCAACTACTGTAGCTCTTCAACATGCACATGGCTGTTACATCGAAGCCTTGAGGTGGAGCACTCGAGAAGACCAGCCGTTCTCTCCACACTCCCTGCACCCGTTCGGACAGAGGGCTCTGGCAGTGGGAGAGGAGGAACACAGTCACACTCAAAGACAATCTTACATGATGAATGTATTTATCTGTAAAGTTACCTATTGTTGTCATACCAATTTGATGATTATTGGTTCAATTCTCCAGAGAATTACACACCAAAACAACTTACCTAAATACATCTACTGCAATAAATATACACCTTACAGTGCCTAATTCCTTTATAAAAGTATGAAAATGAATCTCTCTAAAAGTGTTTGTCACTTGCTCACATCCGCAACCATCACTGATGGTTTACTAACTTCCTGCAAAATTTGTCTTTACTAAATTATGCAAGTTACTCGAATTTGATACTTACTGCTGTCGTTCTATCTCAATAAAAACTGCGTCTCTCATTTTCCCCACCAATTGCCTGTTTCACACTCCCTGCTACTTTGAAGTTAACTGATTAATCTACCTGTTTCAAGATTGTAGGTTCAAAGTGAAGCGTTTCTGAATAACATACACTAAGCTAGGCTTATTTGCAGTTTTTGTAGAAAATAGAAGGGCAGAAATAGCAACAGGAGAACATTTTTGAGGACACTACATAAAAACCAAAAAGCAAACAAGTTCGTTGTTTCTATGCAGGTGGATGCAGTTTCAATATTCAGCAAAAAATCCCCTACCTAGACTCCTCCTCTTGAGGCACCAATTCTGTCTAAAGAACAGGTTTTTCACAGTAAGTCTGCAATTTGTAAACCTGGTTCTGTACAAATCCATAATTTGGAGAAACAGCCAAAGAAAAAAAGACTATGCTGTGGTTGCACAAAGCTACAAAAAAGCAGAAATATTACTTTCACAGAACAAAAATGCTTGTAGCTGGAGAATCTTCAAAAGCTGTATGGGTGCCCATTTACTTTGTAGCTTCCGCTAGTGCTGGGTGTTTGAGTAGCTTTGCCTTGGATGAAGTTGCTATTAAGGCCAGCTGCTCGTACCTCATTTCAGATAAATGTGCTCTTTGGCACACAGCCAGCACAGAACTTCTTGTCTTTGTTCCCTTCTTTGTCCGTTGTTCACTCTGCACTGTTTGTTGAAGATGAATGACGAACTAACCCAATCTCAGACCTTGCTCCAGCAAAGAAGGTACTTCAGCAAAGGATGGGGCACAGATGCACATTTTGTTCAGAGGTAATTTCTGCATTGGCTCTGTGCAAAGCAGCATACTTATTTAGAACAAGCTCACCTATATGCTCATCTTCACACAAGTCTTTCAAGGTAAGCAGGATTGAATTGTGCTCAATGTTGCTTGTGATAACATGAGGAATCTTGCAGTTGGAGAGGGGTGCAAAGCTGCTCCTTGTCTTCCTGAAGTGACGCACAAGCGAGTGAATAATCATGTTGTTGCTCTGAAAATACAAAGTAAAAACCCCGTTTGTTTACATAAAAACAAGAGCTAGAATAGTAAAAGTGTTAATGCATGCTAGGATAATGCATCAGAGATTATGAATTCGGTGCAGCAAATATTAGCACACAGCATAGTGTAAATAAACAAATTTAATGAGCAAACCTCTGTCCCTCCTGATGTGAAGACAATTTCTGTAAAGTGTGACAAAAAATGCATAATTAGGTCCCCCCAACAGAGCAAGAGCACAAAGCACTTACAAGGTCTAATAATTATACACACCTGGTGGCGATGCTCCAATCATGTTGCGACCGACATACGAGCTTCATCTATAATTCTACGTGCTTCAGTACCTGCGACAAAAAATATCTGCATCCTTGTGACTGTACTTGAATAATTTATTCATGTGCAGAAGTATCAGCATGTAGTAGTACAACAACACAAACACTTTGCTCTTTTCACATTAATTTCAGTGCACGGTAAATTGTTAGGTAAAAATATATATGGAAACATTTTATGAATTAGTTTAGTAAGCCTAAATTCCATATAATACATCATAACAACATCCTCATTTACATGACTTCCCCAACTTTTTTTTTTCGTTCTGTCTAGTAATGCTTTGCTAAATGTCATCACTACTTTTTCTTCTATTGCCAAAACTTTTCATCTTCCAAAAAGCAGTGCAAAATTTGTAACTACCAATAGCTCTTCAGTGCACATTCCAGTGCTGAAGAGCCAGCTTTTAGGATCCAGTTGTTTGATTCTTTAAGTTACCAGTGTTACATGCACTACCTGGCAGCTTACTCTAGGTGAGAGCTCAATCCCTCTCTTGACACCAAGAGTGCATGTTTGTTTGGTTACACATTATTACTTAATATGACAAATGCAAGACAGCTCAATTGAGCAATATTCTCCAAGAACTGCAGTAAATCTAGCTCAGGTGGGATAAACACCGTCTGTAGGGAGCATGAGGAGCCATGAGATGTTCAATGAACTGAATTAGCGATCAAATATGTCCCTCCAAATTACAGCAATCAGCAAAGATTTGAGTACCCTAAACTTATATTCTCATGGAGTTTCAAATTTTTATAGTATGAAACTCCATATACATTCTGAAATGGCATTAATAGGCCAAACTACTAGCCCAAAACTTGGCAGTCCCCCATTATGCATTACTGTTTCAAAAACAAACTGCTTGGCACTGTCACCCTCTGTGACAGTTACGCATAGAAAGATGGTTCTTTCCATCATTAAAAAGGGCAAAGCCAGTCTCTTTTTCACAAACTTCTTCTCAAGTACAGAGTTGAGCTACCCCTCATGTGACCAAGCAAGCTGACCTGCTGCTACCAGTGAGGAGCACATATTCACAAGAGAAAATGCACTGGTGGTTCCACACAGGCTAAACTACCTTCTCCATGCACTAGCTGGTTTTCCTTTACTAGTGAGCTAGAGTGTGTAGCACTAGAGGGGAATTTCCATCACAAAATAAAATAAACTGTCCTAGGAATTGGGAAGAGACTACTTCACCTCCATCATGGTTGCTCGTTGGATTTCCCCAAGCCACCTGCAGGGCATATATGATGGATTTCTGGACCTCTTCTTCCACCGGTGCAGTTGCATTATAGTCGAGGTAAACACTAAGAGGAAGAAAGTAAATGTTTTGAAACAGTGCACAATTGGTTATGTTTGACTACCCTAGCAACTCAAACACTGGCTTAAAATCAAGCAGCAGTCACTCAGACGAAGTGGGACGACAAGCCAACTAACAAATGTGTGTCTGGCTGCTCACAAGAGCAGCTTTAGGCATGTGTTTTCCGTCTTACCTGAACAGAAGAAAGAAAAAAACACAACCCAAGCACACTGTGCAGCTGGTTAACCAGCAAAGCAGAAACGTGCAGCCCCGGTGTTTATCAATACAAAAATAAGTCACCGACTACAATTGCTTCCTTTAAAATGTAATTGATCACAGTGGTCAGTTACAGCCCTAGAAAAGTAACTGAGCAATTACGAAATGTAATCGATTACTTTTGCATTACTTTCCTTCAAAATTTTGTTGCCGTAACACAATTACACAAGTTTACACAAACTACAACGCACTACTGTGGCTTGCATGTAGAGAGAAGGTTCGAGGCTTGCTTGAAGGCTGGGAGGCTTACTGTGGCTTCTGTGATATAGTTGTACACATTGTTAACTTTCAACAGGAGTTGTTTTTCAAAATTGTAATTGCTGATTCTTCCACATTTCCTCGTTAAGGGGTCAGCTGCTACACTGAACACTCTGTTAATGCATGCACAGGAGGGAAAGGCGGTATTATAAATCATGAACACCTTGCGCACTAGCTTGTAGTTGCGCAGTGCTTTGATGCTAGTGTCCATGTCCTCTATGAAGCGGCACGCTTCACTGTTACTGGCGCTCGGGTAAGGCATTGCAGGCCTTGGTAAGGCCAAGGAAAAGGTGAAAAAATAGGCTCTGTAGGGACACCCCGTCTGACAGGACGGGGCGTCCATACAGAGTGGTCCCATATTTTTCGGGACGAGAACTGCCGTAGGAGACTGGTTGCAACTTTATTTTTTTAAAAAAGAGGTATTGATTACCGGTAATCAATTACAAGAAAATGTAATTGAATTACCCAGAACGTTAGTTTTCGAAAAGATAATCAATTATATTACAAAATAACAAGAAAATGTAACTGATTATTTGTAAACGCGTTACATACGACTCTGGTGTACGTGCCGTTTCTCTCGTGGGTGTCTGTTCGCGCTGGTACTTTCTTGCAGTGTTTATAACTGTGTTATTCCCGACGGTTCGCTTAAGTCTTTCTCAGTTATCGATTACATCAGTCCAGAAACCTTAATTTGTATTTGCCGCCCCTTCATTTTCAGTGGACCGGTGGCGAGTAGTCGGATGTGCCCAATTTATGCGGCACATACGCGCAAGCTAGGAGTTGTTGCGCACATAGGACGGACGAATCTTGCTTTCGCCTTGCCATAAACAGATTTGCTGTAGTAACGAACAAATGTGGATGGGTGAGAAAGGATAGCACGAAGAGCATAATTCGGAACGTCGTCCATTCAACTCGATTATAATTCCACACTACGAGAGTGCTGCTCTCTCATTTGTTAATTGAATTACATAAATGTGTATGCAACGTGGGACCTGCGTCGGAAAAACAGGCCATCTGCACGACTTGCGCTCGCGTAAGTGTTACAGAGAAATAACATTACCAGCGATGCCCATTGTCACCTTCCATTGCAGAGCAAGCGCACAGCGGTCTCAACCTTTCAAGCGCCACCAGCAGACACAAGCTACAAGATGCGACAAGTGGCCCGAAGGCGCTCAGCAAGTGCTCAAATGTGACCACTCGACGAGCCTCTTCAGTCGTCTTGTCGAGATAGCAGCGGAAAGAACCGTTGATGAGAGAGCAAAAGAATGCCGCTTTATCACGTGAGGGTTTCTCGAGTTACGAGACGATGTCAAAGAACCATAAAAATCGTATATTTGCGCTCAGAGCAGCTGCCAAGCGCGCGCCGCTTATCCCACTTTTTCGTATGGCCAGCTATATATCTGCGGCGCTTATTCTGACGTCTTTAGCCAAAGCTTCAGCTTATGCGCAAGACAAAGCTATCCAAGAGCGTAGTCAACTATAAGGCCGTTTTAAATTTTGAGTACCTGAGGTCTACCCTCAAGGCATTAGTTAAGACAAAAAAAAAAAGTTATTTTCTTTTTGCGCTTGGTGGCGCACAGGTTACCGTACGCTTAGAGTTACTGTAACTCTACGTACGCTCATAGGTCGTGCTCATAGCCATCATTGCTAATGTTTGGCTATGTTGTGTCCTGTGCACGACCTTTAGAGGAGGTCGTGGTCCTGTGTCACTGATCACAGCCATTCACGCGAGTCCCTATACATCCAGTGACAAGGAGGTTGGGAGGACGGTCTGGGCCTGCAGTACCTGCAGTATTCGCAAATCGGATTGTGATTTGAGGAGTTGATTGTGATAGGGAGATACACATGTTGATCACCTATGCTTAAGGTGAAGGTGGTTTAACCGTTATAACTGTAGGTTACTGAACAAACTGTCTTTCATAATGATCTTCGCATGTCAAAAGGACAGCTACCTTAGGAGCCTGAAAACAAGGGTAGTTACCTGCAACCCAGTTGTTGAGGAGTCCGCGCAGGATGTCTATGAAGTGGTGTTTGAAGACACGTGCTGTTTCCCGAGGGAGGAGGGCAGCCCGACGACCGTGGACTGGTGGCGATGTGCCTGTGTTGCGTGTCTTCCGGAGAGCCGGCGAAGCGGTCCATGTCGTGTGCTCGGCCATTGCGGTTGGCACCGAGGTGGAGATGAGCGTGGACTGGAAACGTCGTTATGACCACATGCAGCAACATTCCGGCCAACACCTGATCACTTGCGCTGGCTGAACAAGAATTCGGCTTTCTGACGACGTCGTGGAACTTGGGTGAAGAAATGAGCTTCATTGAACTAGACGCTCCAAGGGAATTAAGAATGAAGACCTGCAGAATCTGGAGTCGCTAGTGAACGAAAAAATAAGGCAGGGCCTCCCGGTTCATGTTAATCTTACGAGCCTGGCTCCGAAACGCTGCAGTCGGTTCGAACCCGGTTGAAGCTGCCTGACGGAGAAGGAGATGTAATTCGAGTGGTGACCATTGAAGGTGTGGACGCGAACACGTGTTGTGGGACCCACGTCTCCAACCTGGCTCATCTACAAATGATCAAGTTGCTGTACACGGAAAAAGGCAAGCAGGGAAAAACAACCTTTACTTTCTAGTCGGAAACAGAATCTTGGGGTACCTGGACAAAACAGTTTCGAGAGAGGAAAGCGATAACTTCCACGTTAAAATGTGGCCCTGATGATCACGCATCGATGATTGAGAAACTGAACAAATCTCTGAAGCTCGCCAACAAAAACTCACTCACTGCACTGCGGGACTTAGCCGTTGCTGAAGCAAAACTTCTGAAGCAGCAGGAACCGCTTCCGGACATTCCACACATTTCATAGACGAGAAGCAGACGCCGAGTTCATGGCAATATTTGCGAACGAGCTGGCAGACAAAAGTGTCTTGCTATTCTTGACTTGTGGTGATGAGAAGGGCAGTGGACAGTTTCTGGTTTCTGGCCCAGAAAACATAGTGGCTACCATTGGGCCCAAGGTGTGCGAGCTGCTAGATGGCAAAGGTTTCTTAAAGCACGGAAGTTTCAAGGGAAGGCACGTGCTCTCTCTGGAAGGGGAAAGGTGGAGAAACTTTTACTGGACACGCTTACATCTGATGATAAGTAGTGCGAGGCACTTTGTTGTGTAACGTATCTGATGAGACGAGAGTAAAGAAATGTTGGCACCTTGTAGTTTTGCACAGATCTGCAATAAGCATCCACCTCTAATGCAGGAGGCACTGGGTTTGATTCCATGTGCTGCTGGGCACCCACTGTTTTTCTAAATGGGGACAGAGGTACCTAGGCCCGGCACTCTGTGTTGTGGGTACTCGCATCATGAGATGGTGACCACTCTTTTCTTGCTCTCATCTTTCGCTATCCTTCACCTACCCAGTGACACTGAGCTGCGCTACGTTATGAATTGCCGAAATAAGCATCTTTCATATCCTCAAAGCGCTACATTTGGCCACTATTCAGTAGCGATGCCTTTTCCCATGCTAATGTCTTTTTGCACTTTGTCTGTAGTCGGCGATGTTCTGCTCATGTCAGCAGAATCAGCTGGCCATGAATGGTGGCCTATAAGGTGCATAGTATCAAGCAGAAGGCATTGCTACAAAACAGCCCTTGTGACAGCCAGTTTCACTCTCATTTATATATAGTCATCATCTTATGTCCAATGCAGGGCTAAGGCTACTTCCAGTGACCTCCAACCAACCTTGTTCTGAGCGAGTCGATTCCATTTTATGCCTCCAGATTTCTTCATTTCTTGCTTCACCCAACTCTTTGCCATCCTCGGCCATACTTCCCATCTCGTGGCATCCATTCTGACGTTCTAACTGACCTCACGACGTCGCCTAGCCAAGTCCATTTTTTTCCTCTTAATGTTAGCTAGGACACGGCTACCCCTCTTTGTTTCTGATCCACTCTGCTGGCTTCCTTCTCTTAGAGTTACGTCTATCATTTTCATTTCATTGCACACTGGGTGGCCCTTAGCTTCTTTTTGAGTATCTTTGTTATTCTCCAGGTTTTTGCCCCATATGTTGGAACTGGCAAAATACAATGATTGTGCACTTTTCACTTTAGTGACCGAGGTAAGTTACCCGTCATGAGATAAGAATGGCTACAGCACGTGCATCATCCCATCCTTCGGTGTGTTTCCTCTAAAGAGTAGGCTCCCCTGTTAATATTTGTCCCAGATAGACAAACACCGTTCAAGGAAGGGGTCTGTCAAGGAGACACAGCCTTACCATTCTCATTCAATGCTTGTCTGGAAGAAGTGCTAGACGAAGAATAAATGGGAATAAAGATTAATGGAGAATACTTTAGCAAATTTTTAAGCAATGATGGTGATGGACTGCAAAAAGTCATTAAAGATTTACACAAAAAGAGTGTCAAATAGGCTTGGAGATGAATATACAGAAGACAAAAATAATGCAAGGTGGTCGGGTAACGAAGCAAGAATTGGTAATGGACAATGGGACCCTTGAGTTGGAGTGTGTGCGTGTGTCTACATATTTATGCTTATTTGAACACCTTCCTGGATTGTTCGGCAAGTTCTCATATGAAGCAGACAAACTTGTGAAGAATGAAGAGTGTATTTCCGTCATTTTAGCAGAGGTCTGACCTTTGTTAGGGAAATTATCGGCATCTGACACATTTGAAAGCCTTTCCCTGTTGAAGGCTGGACACCAGCTGAAACGTTGAAAACAAACATGTCATTCTTCGTATAAGTATGCTTCATATAAGTATGCATATATTGCATTAGGGTTCTTTTTCCCAGCACAGGGTGCCTTGTACAAGTATGTGCGTGTGCGTGCTAGCGAGCAAACTTGTTTTTGCCTTGTGTAACACTAAGTAGCTATGAGTACCTTTTGTAAATGTTTTTCATTGACACTCATTTGAGTTTGTAGGAGTGGCAGAGAAAAATGAGTTCTTGAAGCCAGAGCGAGCAAACATATGGCTGGTAGAATTTTATATATTGCTGCACTGTGGCTGCAACGAATAGATGCAAACTGGCTCTTCTCGCTCGTCATCATCAGCCTGCTGCAAGATGAAGGCCTCCCCCAATCGTCTCCACTTGACCCTGTCTTGCTTGAACCGATTCCATTTTGTGCCTGTTTTCAAATTTCCTCATCCCACCCAACTTTCTGCCATCCTTGGCTGTGCTTTTCATTCCTTGGTATACTGACCATCGATTATCTGTCCTATGCAATTCGTGGCCTGCCCAGCTCCATTTTTTCTCTAAATTTCCGCTAGAATATTGGCTACACCCATTAGTTCTGATCCAATCTGCTGCCTTGCCATCTTTTATTGTTATGCCTTTAATTTTCCATTCCATATCACACTGCATAGTCCTTAACCTCTTCTAGAGTTTCTTTGTTTGTATCCCATATTTTAGCACAGGAAAAACTATTTGAATTTTGCGGGACCAAAAAAAAATGTCCGAAATAACCAAATGTCACGTTATCGAGGGTATCAAGTAAACAATAAACAAGTGCGACCACAACAGCACACTTTTATTTATTGAATGAATCTGCAAGCCCTGTTCTTATTTTGCATAAAACTATTGCACAAGCTGCAAATCTTGCAAGTTCCTTCACAGAGCAGTCACAGTGTGATGTTTGGCACCAGAGATCCCAACCCCTGACCTCTTTTTGACTTTTCACAGCTGGGTGAAGGCCAGGGAAGAAAAGGAAGCTCATGAAACTGGGAAATAACAACTTGGTAGTCATGGCCTCTGCACATAATTTGTCCCATGGCTTCAAGTCAGTACAGTGTGAAAGTGTTTTTTTTTTTCTGCTCCTTGCCAATCAAGTTCAATTTGTCCAGTAGTTGAAAGGTGGGTCAATGATAAGAACCAGCACTCCTCCCCTGTGCAGAAAGTTAAGCACGTCAAATATGTATGCTGCAAGATTAATGTTGTTTGCTCTTCCCTCTTTCATGTGATTGAGTTTACATATGGGTAACGATCTCAGTGTGCTCCAAGAATGGTCTGTATTAACAAGAGTCGGATGTCATTATATATATAATGCGTATGCTTGGCAGGACTAGAGAGCGAGTTCAAATTATTCAGTTTTTTAATGAACAAGGGTAGAATTAGCGTATTGTTGTACTGCCAGAGCACTACAATTGTGCACTTTTCACTTTAAAGATAGCGCTAAGTTGTTGGTCACGATTTGAAAATGCCGTCCGCATGCACTGTGAATTTCCTTTTCATAAGCAGGCTGTCCTGTTAGTAACTGACCTAGGTATGCATACACCTGCACAGATTTTAGAGGCACGCGTTGCAAATCATGAATTCTTCTATTGCCGGGCTATTGAGCATTATGTTTATTTTCTGCATATTTATCTTCAAGACCACTTGAACATTTTCCCTGTCAAGTTCCTCAATCGCTTGTTGCAACTTGTCACCACTATTGCTGTAGAGCACAATATCATCTGGGAACCATAAGTTGTCCAGATATTCTCTGTTAATAACTATTCCTAGTTCTTTCCAATCTAGTCTAAACAATGAATACCTTTTCTAAGCGAGCAGTGAACAACAATGGAGAGATTGTGTTTCCTTGCCAGGCCTCAATCACTATTTTTGTGCTTCTCTTGTAGGGAAGCAAGGTAGCTGTGGTGACCTTCGCAGGTGTTTGCTGAGATCTCAAGTATTCCTTGATGACGCAATGCCTCCAAGATTGCTGGTATATCTACCGAGTTGAATGCCTTTTCCAGTAGCATAGCCAGAAATTTTCTTTGGGTGGGGGGGGGCTCAACCATACTTTATGTACATTTGTGCATGTGTTTGTATGTGTGCGCTATATACACATGCAAAATTGAAAATTTTAGGAAGGGGGTTGAACGCCCCCCCTCCCCTGACTACGCCACTGACCTTTTCATATCAAGGGGTTTGTGGATTTGCTACACTCAGCAGATTTTTCAATTACCTGATTGATCACAAAGCTGTGATCTATCGTAGGGTACCCATCCAGAAACTAGCTTGCTCTCTGTCCTGTCATTTCTCATGTGTTCATCCTTTTTAGTGCTAAAATGAAGCTGTCACTTATGCTTGGGCATGTTGGTAATTCATGTTCACCTTCTTAGCACACTGAACAAGTACGGTAAATGTGTCTCCGTTGTTCTTTCCCATCCTTGTTCGTTCAGTGCACTAAAAAAGTGATCTCTCACCCTATTTAACCCTTTGAGACGCTATGAACACAATTGTGTGCACCACTTGTCTTTGCTATTTGTATCGATTAGGGGCAAAGAAAGGGCAAGATACATTTGAGCTTTGGATGAATTGAACCTCCTGCATAATAAATTTGTCTTCATTTAACTTCATTTTTCAGTGTACTGTTGCATATGATCACTTTCCTGAAGGCACCACCATATTCGACGAGTCGTTCGACGTGCCGCTTTCCGCAACCCACGTCAAAAGTATAATTTTTCTTTGTTCAACCAAGACATAACAGACACCGAATTTGCTCTATATTTCTAGCCTGAGATTTCGTTCTATTTGTGCGAAAACAGAGCATGAATGGCTTCAGAATAAATAGATATTTAATTACAAAGTAATTAGGAGTGATTACTATAACACATAAATTAATGTATTACGGAATTTTTGTTGCAATATAATATTGAGTGCTTTGAAATAAAATTGTGTCGAGTTGATGCATTTACAGGCAGTTCTTCATAGGTGGCATTGAAAGGGTTAAAATTACCTTCATAATTACTTTGCATAATGCTTAAACTAAGCTCGCAGGTCTATAATGCTTCAGTAATTTTACATCTGCAGTAGAATGGAAAGTTTGGCTAGTTGGAATACTTGCATGATTAAAGCAGCGCTAAAACACGAAGACGTAGAACAGAGTGCACAGGACGAGCGCTGTCTCGCAACTGAAAGACTTATTTAGAAAAAAAGACATACATGATGCGTGAGCCATGCGTCAATATCTTTAACAGACAAGGAGTTTGCATATCTGCGTGGCACGTGTAATGTTGAGTGACATGCTTGATTTTCTTATGCGCACATGTGCTGTTAAGTGACATCTTTGACTTGCTTACTTGTGCGCATGTCTGCCATGCTCGGCTTTGTTTTCCTGTATGTATTTTTCAAAATGAATATTTCAGTTGCGAGACAGCGCTTGTCCTGTACACTCTGTTCTACGTCATGTTTTAGCGCTGCTTTAATCATGCATTTTACGTCACCCTTGTGTATTAATATAATGTTGGCATTTCTACTATTGATCGCTACAGTTTTGTGTGTAGAGTCGTAAGGTTCCTCAATATAAAATCCCCTCCATCCTTGATCAAATCACCTGTTATACCATCTTCTCCAGCCACTATTCTGCGGGACGTGTCTTGTAGGACCCTTCTAACTTCAATAGTCACGCATGGAACTTCAGTATCTGTTTTGACTCTGATTTTAATCAAGAATGGATGACTGATCTGCAAACTGTGCAGCTCAAAATATAAGTCCTTTTTCCACCTTCACTTTGTTATCGAACGTTGCCAATAATACTGCCCTGCTTATCATTCATTGTGTGTATTATGGCATTTCCCATGCAGTTTTTTCTTTTGTCCACTTTTATGTTGCCCCCTCTATTTTACTACTTCCTAGGGTGACCACAGACTTGCGGGACTGTCATGTATTGTGGGCTTTGTCCCACATCCCACGAGATAGGAAAATCTTCAAAAAAGTCCAGCATTTCACACTTTATTATTATTATTATTATTCTGCAGTGCCTCGAGTTCAGCTGCATCTGACCACCCTGTTTGTGGATCAATTTCTCTTATATATACATTCCTTCAATAAAATCTTGTTAGTCATGTATTGTACGTTGCTGTCTCATCGCCTAGCGCTTCTCAGAACTAACAATGAAATGTATAACAGGCTCAGCCGTCAGCGCTTCCCTCTCATTGCCTTTTTTTTCCCAACTACCATTTGTTCTGTGATCTTTGTTCCCTCATGTGGCAATTTCAGCGGTGAATGCACATTGTGTTCAGTGTTGCTGAACTTGGGCTGTTAGCCTTCACAACGGAACTACTTATTGAATTAAACTGGAACAATACGGTAGGCATGCCTCACTTC
The DNA here is from genome assembly GCF_013339695.2 of Rhipicephalus sanguineus. Lineage (NCBI taxonomy): Eukaryota > Metazoa > Arthropoda > Arachnida > Ixodida > Ixodidae > Rhipicephalus > Rhipicephalus sanguineus. Next base: position 9,942,606 of record NC_051179.1, read on the forward strand.
ATTGGAGGGCCCACTCTTTTCCTGCATTCTTGGCTTTAACCAAACTTTAATTATGGACTGCTATTCCACACGTTATTAGTGACAATACCCAATACGCCCAGAGCTCGTTCATCCCACGAACTGCCAAAGAATAGAACGGCCTTCCTGCTGACATTGCCACCATTACCCGCCTGTCCTTGTTTCAACATCATGTAATTAATCAATGTGAAACAAATTTGTAAACCTGCCCTTATATAATGTCTCCTTCGGGAGGCCCTTAAGGTAAATAAACTGAACTGAGCTTCTGCAAGGTCAATGTGCCAAGCTTCAACATAGAATTCTTAGTCCAGTGCACACTTGGGTCTTGTACAAATTGTCTAGAATGAATGCTGCACTATGCTTCCTGTTCTGAAGGGTACAATGTCACATAGAAAAAGGTACCTTTATATTGCACAAAAATTTGTTTATTGCCCTCCATATGTTTTCCTTAGGTTGCGAGTATGCCCCAACATGCTGAGTACTGCACACTTGGCTATTAGTATGTCTGTGTGCTTTAAATATGCCTATGCAACAGTTGGTCTATAATTATTTATTGGTGCTATATAAACAGGTTTGTTGGAGCTTTGATTGACTGCAGCATATGCAATGCATTGGTGGTGGTGGCAGCTAGAATTTGCAAAAAACTGTCCATCTGTCACATTAGACGATCATCATAATGAAGAAATAAACGAATAAAAACACCAGGCCTGCCGGCACACACAGCACAGTCGCAGCGAAAGCTGGAGGAGCGGCGTTTCTAGAGCCGATTGTAAACCCCCTTGTGGTAACTACTACAAGTCGAGTATCCATGTACCCACTAGGCCATAAATCATCATAATTTTGCAAAGTAGGGAAGTACCCACTACACATCTGTAAGGCATTGTGTGCACTTTGTTGATGCTGTGGCTGAAGATGAAAAATTGTGGCTGAGCCATTTGTTGTGGGTGAGAAGCTTTAAACCACCCACTCGTTACACAACTTGCATTGTGTGATGCCTGGTTGTTATTTTACTCTTATGCCATGTTATATTGCATCTGTTAATGTGATTCCTTGCCCGACATGACGCCTGTAAAAAAGACATGACGTCTTTTTTAGGGATGGGCGAATATTCGGACGTTTCGAATATTCGAACGAATATTAAAGTATTCGAATTCGCTTCGATACAGATTTATATTATTCGAAATTTCTCGAAATGAACGAATACATGTATACGACAGCACATAACCCCCTGTAAAGGTGGTTTCACTGCAGCGTCTGGTTGCTGTACCGTGAAACCACCCTGCCAGGGGAAATCTGCACTGCCGCGAAGCCACACTTCAAGGTTAAGTGTACATATTTTTTTTAATTTAACAGCATGTTATATGGGCTTATATGCGCTAAGTATAGTAATTTTTAACTTGTAACGTATTGTACCACTTATACCTCGCACCCTATTGCTATTCAAATTTTGATACCCCATTCAAGGTTTCTTCCACTTCATTTCAAACCAAAAGTGACATTCACTCATACCTAGTTCCAATTCTTAAAAATATTGTGCAAGGGTCATGAAGGAAATGCTCAATTTTTTTTAATAATATGTGGCGAGTACTATTCGAACTATTCGATTCGAAATTATTCGACCAAATCACTATTCGCTTCGAACCTCAAATTTACTATTTGCCCTTGCCTAGTCTTTTTTTCTAAGGAGTTCCAAGCAACGACGTGGCTCTGTGGTAGAATACTTGACTGCCATGCAGAGGGCCTGGGCTAAAATCCCGCTCGATTCCAGATATTTTTTTCTCCTTGTGTGCGATGGCGACAACAGCCAATTGTGGTGGCATAGTTGTCCGGTGGCGCCGGACAACTATGCCACCACAATTGGCTGTTGTTGTGATCACATAACAGCTTTTGCTGTAAAACAATGAATTTTCATGGCTTGGCTGGGTTTGAACCCAGGCCCTCGTGCTCTGAAGGCGACTGTCTTAATTACTAAGCTACACAACCAGGTTTGCAGAATATGAATATATCTGAACCGTATGAATGTGTTGCACCTGCGATACAAAACAAATGTTCAAAGAGAACAATTTCGATGAAGGCTTTGTTGAATTTCCTGGTAGAGGAATAACAGCGCTCCGAAGGAGAATTTATATTTATCAAGAATTTAATGGTCGTGTAATGCGCCTTCTGAGGTGGCCGTTCCAGATGCCGGTAAATGCTGGAAGGGAGATGAAAGATGCCCTACTGATGCCACCCAAAAACAGCGTTCTAGTGACAGCTGCAACCAGCAACAAAACTCTACACTTGCACATCACTTAGAAAGCTACCAAAGGAAATTCTGCGTGGATTTTTTCTTCACCTTATGGTAAGTGTGCGGCTGGGAATGATGAGGTGGCTCAACCATGATTTGAAAATGACTACAGCAAACGAAGTGTAGAGGTTGCAACTGTTTCAACAGTAAAATTCCCCAAAGAGTATGGCACGAGTGAACTTCTTGTCATGTGCATGACATTTCACGATGGTGAACATGTGCACAGGACGGGGTTTGTGATTGACACTGCACCAACTCAAACATTAACAAACATCAGCTTTATTGCAATTTTGGAGCAGTGAAACTAGGCGCAACAAAGTAAGTGCAGCTGCTGCTGACACCTAGAAATAAGCAGCGTAGCACATTGAAACAAAAAAAGAACAAAATTTGATAGTTGTAAATGGCAGTGGCCGCACCACCAAAGCTGCAGTCAACACCCTGAATATGTACACACTCATAGTAATATTTTACCTGAATCACTTGTCATATCAGAATACTCAATCCCATACTAAATAAAAAACAAGTGACACTGACCATTCAAAAGACAGACAGAAAATGAGAACCTTGACTGCAGCTGAATGGTACAATTTAGTGGTGAAATTAGCTTACACTTAAATTGTGTGTCACGAACCAAGACAAGACATTTGCTGCCTTTGATTGATTGCATTCTATCCACGCATACTACATACTGCAGGCTTGCATAAAAAAAGTAGAAAAGTATGTCATCATAAATAAGCCATTTTATACATTCTGACTGTACCCACGTTGGCACTTGCTCTGAACCGGGTCACGTGCTGGTGTCGTACACAAAGCTACGATTGTTTTTCTTTCATCTTGTAAGTAAGAGAATGAAGCAAAGAAGTGTTAAAGGATGAGGCTGAAGAAGGAATTCACCGGTTTGGAAATGCCTTCATGCAAACAAAAATTTGGCACAACTGCTATGCACAAAAGCAAATTGTGGTCACACCATGCTGCTGAAAACAGTTTGAGACATGGCTGCAAATGCCCTTGAGCCCACATGCCAGTTTACGTAATAACAGGGAGTCGTATTGCTGCCAAACGAGAATGTTGATACACTGGCTGTGTGCTTATCTTGCAAAAAAAGAAGGTTCTGTGACACAAAATGAAGAAGCAATGATTCTGTGATGAGTGAACTAAACACACTCCATGTGCGCTAACACTGAAATGCATAGATGAAGCACAGATTCCAAGGCTGCTCTCAGAATGGAGAGTAAGAAGCAACCTTTCTTCTTGGATCTTGCAGCGCACTATCATCCACTTCAGGACAAAAGGATGATCACACACACAATGCTGCTTGCTCCAAAACAAAGTGGCACTGATAAATACAGGAGACTAGAGTGAATGACATGATAAGAAAATAGACTGCCTTTGCAAAAATGGCTCCTTGGTAAGAAGAAAACACACGTGCAGAAATCAAGCAAGCAAAATAAAAGACATCACTAAATGATGCCTAGTTTCTAGGCCAGGAAAAATGGGCTTTCTTTTCCCTTGACTGAATAAAGCAGTCTTGCTCTAGTGTGATGACTGAGAAAAAAATAGTGCTAATGGAAAGGCTGGGAAAATAGCTGCTTTGCAGAAGGTCACTTGTTGCTTGTCCCAAAGTGCATGAAGTAGTCTCCACTTCCCACATGCCTGAAAAGAAGGAATACATTTCACGCTTTAAACCGCAGATCCTGAATTTTCAAGTATACTAAAAAATACCTTCTGTGATAAAATGAATTTCCAATCAAAGGGGCACTGCAACATAACTAGAAAACATTTTTTATCTATAAGCATTGCTGCCTCGGGAACACACAAGCAAAATATTTTCTCCACTGTATGCAGCAGGAAACCTGCAACCTTGCATAAGCAGCTTGCTCTCCATGGTGGCTTTTGATGTTTATGTGATACCAGCGGTAACATTATAGCAGTCACGATGGCCACTGAGCAGGCTCCGGCCACCAAGCTATTGTTAATAACCACGAGCTATTCACAAACAAACGGTGCCACACCCATCTAGACATATCCTAATATTAAATAGGGAAACGGAGGTTGGTAACATGCCTCGCTTGTCCTGTCGCCACTCCCAGAAACCTCTGTCAGGTGCTTATTTTGAAAGCATACCATGAGTGCAAGAAGAATAAGAAAGAAAAAGTGATGGACAGGGCCCAGCTGAGAGGAGCCAGCGAGTTGCATGGGCAGTAGGCAACACACTTTTTATGTCTCTATTCATGACAAGACAACCTTCTTTTCGGTACATACAGGGTGTTTCTGCTAAAAGGCACCAAGTATTAAAAAAACAAACATAGGTGCTATGCGTCTCGAATTGACGCAGTGTTGTTCTGAGCTATATAGAGCACGTCAGGATATTTTTTCCAGTCTGCCAAGCTTGGTAATTAACACAGGTTGCTTAATTAACTTTTTAATTAGTAGCTCTAGTGAAAAATCTTCACTACTGAAGTTGCAGCGCTCGCTCAGAAACATTGAAATTTTTAATCTGTGCTAAGATAATTCCCCTGCTTAATATTTTCCAGCCTTTAAAATGCACGAATTTTAAAAAATACCACGTGACTGCCACTTAACATGCGGTGCTTTTAGTGCCCTCAATTCTAAGTTGAATGAATTATCAAAGGCTGCTCCGCATGGAGGTCAATTGAACAGGCTATCGGTTACTGCGATGGACGTTAAGTGATGGCAGGGACGAACTGTCTCAAAAAAAAAAAAAACATAGAAAGAAAGAAAGAAAAGCCTTCGACGAAAAAGCAACCGCCATGTGTGAGTGAATCTTTTATCTCGCTCCTTCATCACGCTGTCACCCTCGCTCCTTCCAATGTGTTCCTTCATTGGTGCGAAAGGAAAGGAAAAAAATGCCTACGCTGCACCATAAGCTGCCTAAGGTCTCGTATAAGGCATTTGCACATGGCGGCCACTTTTTCATTTAGTAATTTTTTTTCTGAAAACACTACGCCTCTCTCTTGGCTTAACGTCCATGCCACAGTCACCGACAGCCCGTTCAATCGACCTCTGTGCGTGGAGCAGGTTTTGATAATTAATTCAACTCACATTTGAGGGCACTAAAAGCACCACACGTTAGACGGCAGTCACGTGGTACTTTTTAAAATTCGCGCGCTTTAAAGAAAGACTGGCAAAGAATTAAGCAGGGGGGTTATCCTAGCACAGATTAAAAAAATCCGACGTTTCTCAACAAGAGCTACAACTTTCGCACTGAAGATATTTCACTAGAGGTACTATTTAAAAAGTTCATTAGGCAATCTTTGTTAATTACCAAGCTTGGAGGATTGGAAAAAGTATCCTGACGTGCTCTATATGGCTCAGAATAATACTGCACCAATTCGAGCTGCATATCGCCTACATATGTCTTTTTATTGGTGCTTTTTAGCTGAAACACCCTGTATATTGCTTAGGATTCGACAAAAATGTCCTGAAGTGTCAGAGTTGTATAATTCTGCCTTGTTTATGCCAGTATCATCGTTAGGTCACGGGAAAGACAGCTATGCATATTGTTCATAGTGAACATTATACCCACAATATTACTAGGCATATGTAAATCCTGCTGTAGGAGTTCTCCAGGATCGCGTGTAATTACAGCCATGGCAGAACTTAGGTGTGTGGAGAGTACCATAGACCAAACAGCACAACCTTACATTGTTATAGGCACTTGGGAATGAAGAACACAGTCTTTTCTTGGTCTTGCTCATCCAAAGAAATTTGTCGATAGCCGGACAGAAGGTCCACTGGTCAAAGTATTTGGCACCGTCAAGACAAGCAAGAATGTCATCAATTCGTGGGCAAGTGTCATTTTTCACAATTCAGGCCAGATGATTGTAATCAATGCAAAATCATGACATAACATATATTTTTAACAGGCACAACTAGCGTACTTTTCAGATGTACTTATAATGCTCTAATTCACAATCATTCCTGCATTCAGAGCCTAGATTTTCAAACTGCAACAGTATACTTAATTTTTTTTTTGCTAACCAACCACACACAATAATGTTGGCTTCGTATTGGTATTCCAGAGCTATGAGTTAGCAAACATGTAATAAATATAAGATTAAATCTTACTCTTCACATTGGTCAGCATTCGCTGAGCTGATTGAGTCATCGTAGAGGTTCAGGACACCAGAATCCTGGATTTGCACATTCATTATGGAGCCAGTGAAGCCCTTATGGTATCGTTCTGCAGTCATTTTTCTTGGTTCAGGGGCACCTCCTGTTAGGAAAGAGCCTGTTGATTTGACAAGTCCCCCTGTCACGAGGAAAGGACTCACCAATAAAGATGTCACCCTTTGTGTTCAGCATCACAAGGAGACCTAGAGATTCCCCGTGTACTTCTTTATTATCGATCTTCAACGTGCCCCGTTTTCCAGTTCTGCAATGACACAGTGTAAGATAAGAAGCCACACTTGGTTGAAGGCACCATAACGCAGGGTCAAGATGTCCGTCGTACTGGCCTAAATGTGCATATGCCATCACAATATGTTGCTTCTCATTACCGAGGTCCTTCCACTCGTCGTCAACCAGCATTTTTTTATATCACTGCTCATTAATACTGTGAAACAACAGCTACTCTAAACTTCATTAGGCCCTGAACCAATCATGGTCAGGATGCAGATCACGTGCAAGATGAGTTCCCACAAGTGATGAAGAACCCCATGTGATGATGATCATGTACAGATAATGAAGTGCCTAATAAATGCCCACAATACAATGAATTCCCAGAAACATTGAAAGGTCAACCGAGGGTCAGCCCAGTTGACCTTTCTGTATAAGGCGTTCAGCTTGGCTGGAGCCGAGAAAATAACCAAAATGCCTGACCTGCCTGCCGCCTCCTTCAGTCTATGGGACACCCTGTGCACATATATGGAATGACAGCCGGCTTTGATTTGTTGATTTCAGTTTTTTCGGGCCTTTTTTTTTTATGTGCTTCATTTAGCCTGTCCTCTACTACAGCTACCAAGAGGCACCTCGAATAACCTGCTTGCAACAGCCATTGCAATTGGCGTTCAAAGGCCATTTCGATCTCATGTAGGCACAATCTATACAGTGAATTGTGGATTGCGACTTTGTTGATTCCCCTCTTCACCAGCCTTGAGTGGGCCGATGAGAGTGGCAAGATCTTTTGGCAGAGCACCTCACTCTGCCAAAAGCGTCTGCCAAAAGTTTGGTTTAACCAGCACCTCCTCATTTTTTCAGTTCCTTGGTGAACGCTCCATCGGGTCGTCGAGCGCCGACTGCACCGCCACTCGCCGCTGCTGCCAGAGTTCTTCAATCATACCAGTTGCAAAACTGTGTTCCGAAACCCGGACATGCCCGTGGCCGATTCTGCGGGGGCCTGCAGATTGCCGCACCATCTGGGAGCTGCGATACAAAACACTAGAGCGCCGTGGCGCCGGCCCCTGCCTGCGCTTCTCGCAAGCTACTCAATGCCGCATGCAGCACTGGCGTTGTCGCAACGGTTTATTAGTTTATTTTTTGGTCAACAGATGACGTGACAATTAGCACAACCCCAGGATTTCAGTCAATGGGGTGTCCAGAACTTGATACACGGGGCCTATGGGGATTTCCGCAACTCGTATGATTGAAGAACTCTGGCTGCCGCATGGCGGTGCTGTGTGAGTAGAATAAGGGAAGCTGGTGTTGAACGGCCGCGCATATTACAAAGCTCACGAGTTCGTGTTTGCATCTGAGTTTAATTGCACTCACACTTTTTGCAGGCTTTCACAGGTACGTATTCCGCATGCAATCTGTCTGGCCATGCTGCCGATGCAATACTTGCATTCGAATTTGATAGTACTCGTGTTTTATTTTCTATTTCAGGCTTTTGCAACCACGCACTCCCCATGCCCCAGTATGTCATTCTGTTGTGTACCACTGTGAAAACAGAACGCAAAGAAAAAGACTGTTAGGCTGTCATTCGACAAAATACCAGCTGCTGCTGGTGTACGAGAGAGGTGGCTTGCAGTAATTAGGCGGGATAATTGCTCGCCTAACACAGCCTCAAACTACATGAGCTTGTATTTGGCCATTTTCAACCAAAAGACTTAATAGAAGGAGAAAAGTGGCGACTCAAGAAGGACGCGGTACCGTCAGTCTTTGCGGACTACCCTTCACGTTTGCAGTCCAGGGTGACAACTGAACGAAGCATGGCAAGTAACACTAAACGTGACCACGCTGCGACCGAACAGTCAACG
>NC_051179.1:9951228-10057367 GCF_013339695.2 Rhipicephalus sanguineus
GGACACAAGAGAGAAGGCGTTTGTGGTGTCTTGACTTCTCTCTTGTGTCCGTGTTTGCACGCCATGTCTCTTTAACGCGACAATTTGCAGCGCAAATAACACGGACACAAAAGAAGACACAAGATGACATATTAGCGCTCTGTTACCAATCTAAGCTGTTGTCACAGGCAGGGTACTCAATGCATGTACAGTGTTTCATTGCTGAATCACTGATGCGAAGGACGTCAATTGTTCAGATGTCACATCGTTTGACACTCAAATGAAAAAATCACTGACATTCTGTATATTCATAAGACTTTGCATAATATCAAGAAAAATGCAGGTTGTTCGGAGGTCAAAGTTGTGTTTTCACCTCAGAAGCTAATTACATAAGAGAGGTCACATGCAACATGTGCGTAACCAGAAGCACACTACTTCATTCGTGGCCTGTGCTTCCAACGTGGTGTACAGTATTCTCCCATTTTCTCATACACAATATGTAGGACAGACAGGACAATGTATAAATGATTGTTTAAGAGAACATACTAATAATGTAAAAAAAGTGCGTCGTGCCTGGCTTGCCATTCATTGCAGTTCATGTGGCTGCGAGCTACTTCTTGTGCAGCGTAGTGTTGTCAGCACAAGTGGTGACAAGCTTACCCATGAAATTATAGAGGCAGAGAAGATTGCACTACTGGGTTCTGGGTGTGTAAGCACTCGATCTGTACACATGTGTGGTAAAGAGTTATCCTTTCTAAGAAAGTGATGCGTACATCTGTGATTGTGATGGGCAACATAAACATGTCTGGTAGAAAATAAACGACTGATTGTAGTTGGAGTTCGTATCACGTCGTCTTGCATCTTCTTTTGTGTTTGTGCTATTGGCGCTACCTGTTGTTGCTGATGCAGGACCAGCAGGCCCATATAGCCACAATTCTGATGCCACTAGCCAGCTTGCTGCTTCCTGCACTTAGGCACTGCAAGGACTTAGTACAGCAGTTCGGTGAAAGACAAAAACTTACTTCATTTTAAACCATTACCGCATATTAACTACTCACAGCCCTTGCGGAACACAATGGTAAGCTGGTGCAGCAGTCTGCCACAATATGCCAAAGGACTATGAAAGGAATAAAACATGTAAAAGGGTTCACATGTCAACTTTTAAACTGAAATCAATTGTAGGGAAACTCCAAGTGAAAACTTCTCAACGGCATCGCAATGTCTTGCAAGTAGTCCGGGGTGGTTGCAAAAGCTGAGCGAGCAGGTCGCTTCGTGCCACTGTCTTCGCTGGGATCCCCAGATCTCTGCATACTTAATACTGCAGCTCACATTACCTCACAGAACTGAGAAACTACTCAACACGTTTGCTCATTTCTGTTTGTGCTGTTCATTACGACAGCATTACGAAAACCTGTGATCATAGAGTGAGATGAGATTGTGCATCTCTGTAGGCACCTTGCTCATTCATTTAAGCATTAGGCCGATAAAACAGCTGTCAGGTGCATTCCTATCACCGTTTTCATCTTCATAACTCTAGTGTTAACAACAAAAGAAATCGTACTTCCTTTCATAGTAATATTGGTGACCTGTACTGTTTTATTTCCACACATCACATTATTATATGCATTTTAGTACTAATGCCCTGCATCATATTGCCACTTGATGTGCATTTTTACTCATGAAGCTTAAATTCTAGATTCACTTGTTGTAGCTGTTGTATTTAATAAGTTATTGTAATTTGAAACCTATTGAAATTTGAAAGCAAGGCCGGCAGTATGTGTGAAAAAAAATCATTTTTAATTGCATTATATGACTTGTCATACAGATAAGGCCACAAAATGCTGCACGCAGGCAGTAACAACAAGCTTGTCAATGTTATGTAAGCAAAGAAAAAAAAAAGATGTGACAAAGTGAAATAACAGGTTACCAGAGTTCTCCATTCACTTGTCTAGCATTTGGTGGCAAGGCATGGGTGTCTTTTGTCCATTCAATTCTCTCAGGGGAGCCCGTCAGTGGACAGCGCAGCTCTATGTTTGAGCCCACAAATGCTGTCTCTTCTTTTCGCAGTGATCCGATTTCAACACCCTCTGCAAGAAAGTATTTAGCTATCAAAGTTTTCCACTTGTGGTAAACATTTATTTGCTGTCCACCTCATAGACTTTCATTGAATGAAAGAGGCTTGCACTTGCAGTGCTATGTAAGGAACTTTCTAGCTCTCATTCAGATAAAAAAAAATCTGATGTTTCTTGACACGTGTAGGATGCAGAGCAATCAATATTTTATTGCACCTTCTAGAAATGGCTTCAATTTAATTATATTAGGAGTTAAATGTTACAATTCACATCCTTTTATTTATACTAGCAAATGAAAATTTACAATGTAACACAAAGTTACGGATAAAACATGTAACAGAGAGAATAAGTTTTCTTCACGTTATTTCAGGCTCTTGATATTCAATATGTATGAGTAGCAGCATTACAAAAGTGCACTGTTTGCACTTTGCAAGCAAATTAAAAACGTGGCTGTTGTCAGGCCCTGTGTAGTCAACAGTAGTGCTGTATCAGTAGCACCATCACCATAGATATAGAAAAACGGCAATTGATAGAGACATTTACTTAAAACAGCCAGATTATATATCTGAACGCACCGATCACAAATACAAAATAAGGCCATGCTGGGCCCGGACGAACTTACACACAAATTCGTTTTTTGTTAAAACTATTAATCAGTGGAATAGTGTGACGTCTGAGCAAGTGTGCAGTGACAATGAGTATGCATTTTTTTCACATTTGTAACCCCCCTGCCTCTAGGCAAAGCAGGGATATGTACGAATAAAGAATAAAGAACAAAGTGTTTCTTATTTATATGAATGGCTACAGGCAGTACACATACCTGTGACCCTGACATCAGCAACCCCTTCAGCTTCTCCGGCAGCATTGGCAGCTGTACAGATATAGCGACCAGCATCCGAGATCGAGATACCACGGAATTCGAGCAGGCCATCCCTCTGCACAGTGCTTGGAGGCAGCTGCCCACCCTGCCTTGTCCAATGGTACGTGATGGGCGGCTCCCCGATGGCCGAGCATTGGATGTACACGTGGTGGCCTGGACGTACTGTCTGCTGGGTCGGGTTCAGCTGAATTCGAGGCGGAGCTATCCAGAGCAAGAAGCAGTAGATAAAGTAAGACAGGAAAACAAAGACAAGGATTATTTAGAAAATGCTAACTACAAAGAGCAAAAGAGTTGCATAGCTGTAGCACCTTTTCTCTATGGCCATGGCGTATCAGACAGATTAATTACATGTGAACAATCTCCAGCAGACAAATTTTGCGCTGGGAAAGAGCAGGCAACAAAATTATGCGACAAAGAGAGTGTGCCAGGAAACTAAAGCCATACCAAGTGGTCTGCCTAAACGAAGCAAGAGTTGATAGGAGAGGAAGGTGGTTGAATGAACGGAAACTAACAATCGATTCAAGCAGTGTGATAGGATCTTTGGAAAAAGCGCAAGAGGAAGTACTAACACGTGAACTTTCTACCAACTACAACCAGCAGCCCAATGTTCTGACCATAAATTGGGCCACAAGTGCATGTCATGCCAATGCCAACCAGCTCTACGAAATGAACATTCAGGTTCTGTGGCCACATAAAAAAGATCAGAGGCTGTCTCGACAAGACAACCTCCGTTAACCTGAATTCACCAATAAGCTGAGCAGTATGGAGGCCGTTTATTAAAAGTTTTCTAAAAAAAATTTAATGATTCATGCTCGTTAACGTATACATCTGGTTATACGTCCCATGCAACCTCTTGTTGGGCAGAGAAATAGTACTATGTGCTAAACACACCAAGCACTTTTCAAAAAGGTGTTCTTGAGCAAAGATTATTAATAACTCACTCGCCTTTTGACCACACTCCTGAGAGAAGCATTAAAAAAAAGAAATTGGTGCCACAATGAGAGCATTTTAAGCCACCAAAATTGGGCAACAAGGATGCCATAATGCACTTAGGCCTTACCCACTAGAGCGAGTGTAACACGGGTGTCCAGTATGGCAGCACCATCTTCTTTGCCCTGGCAAGCATAGACGCCTGCATCACTTGCCTGCACTCGCTCAAAGTGCACAATGCCATTGTCTGAAGGAACTTCTGCCAAGTTGCCATCGGGCAAGACTTTTGACCAAACAATTTGAAGAGGACGAGATGTTCCTGAAATGAAAAAGATGCAGGTGATGTAAAACAGATGGCAGACTGGGCGAGTTGGTTGAAATTAGAATGAGCATGTGCTCATGCTTGTTATCTGGCTTTAAAAGCTAAATCTTTCTTCCATTTCTTCCAGTTGCAAGTACAGCATCATTTGTGTCTTTCTTTCTTGGTCTCGTCCTTTGCGCTGTTGTTAAAGCACCATGCATGTAAAACAGTGCTAAGGTGAGTCAAATGCAACTCCATCAATACTGCATTAAACAGAGGTATGGATTAAAGATATGTTACGCAAATATATCTAGGTATTTTCTAATATGTGCACATGCATCTTTGAAGATATATTTGAGTGATGTACTGGAAATAAACTAGTTGAAAGTCTGGTATCCCATGTAATGTGATGTAGTCTTCATCTGGCGACTTTTCAGCACTGTGCAGAATGAAGTTTTCCGCAACTTTCTTAACCACATTTTTAATGTCACTACCAATATTTTAAAAAATGTGGTTGCAAATTGTCTTTTAATATTTATTTTGATTTTTAAGCTGCCTTTAGAGTTTAGAGCCTTGCGTGATCCAAATATTTCTTCGTTGCAGCCGATATCATGGTTGTTCTCGCGTTTTCGGTTTCATTATATAGAAAGTATAAATGTCACGGAAATGAAGCGTGACCTACCAAAATTCATATTTAGTTTGCTATAACCAATAACATGCTATATCGGTGTTCGTTATAACGAGATTAAACTGTAACTACTGGGTTCAGACATACCTCACATTATATAAAAGATTCTCTCACATCACACCGCATGCTCGGGCACCACAGAAAACTGACACAAGAAGCAAGGAGAAATGCTAAAGGTAACTAACCTTCAATGTGGCAGCGAAGCTCTGCTCTTTTTCCAATTGAAGCAGTCACAACTCTATCATCTGCCACCAGCCTTGGAATGGAATGTGAATGGCGGTTCCCTTCAACTGAAAACATAAGAAAAGAGAGCCTTGTTCATCGTTTAACATATTACAATTGTGTTCCACGATTTGTTTATATATTTACATATATACAATACCTGCAGCGCCCGTGTGGGCCATTAGTGTAGGGGGAGGTATTAACATTGAAATACAAATACAGTTAAAACTATCTAACAAAACCTGAATTGATAAAGTTCCCCATCTAATGAAGAATTTCACTTTCCCAGCAAATACCCATAGGGCTCAGTGTTATCATCTACCCAAACTAACAAACTAGCTTGGCCGCCAAACCCGATGTAACGAAGTTCTTCCAGAAATACCTGGATAAAAAGCGTTGATTTCTATCCAATTCTGCAGAGATGGGTTTTTCTTTAAGCGTGCACACTAACACTATCGCATTAAAACGTCTAGGCTCCCTACCCACGGCCCTAGCTTTGATTTCATGAGGCTGCACACCACGCTCATGCATGGAGCAATGGACTCGGCAGCCGGTAGCGCTCTTACGTAATCGGATGGTGCTACAAGCGGCAGTGGTTGGTTTCGCGATTTCATGGCACTGATCGTCTCCTTGGAACTTTTTAACTTGGCCTACTCACACTATCACTTCATTTGTTCTCCACGTCTCCCCATGTCGTTCGCGCTCATTACTTCGTGTAACCGTCTTTCTGGCCTGCATTGCCCGGACATGCTGCCTCCTAAGTCTGGCCGACAAGTGAGGCTCCATGTCAGAGACACCCTCACGGACTTTTCACATGCACAGGAGTAAGTAGATTGGTGGCAAGAACAGTGGCCTGGTAGCTTTTGGTTGTCACTACATTGTAACTTCAGATTTCGAAGAGCCAAGAAATCCCTTTGTCAACTTTATGAGCGTCCCGATTTAACGAAATAATTCGAGAATCCTCGTCACTTCGTTAGATCGAGTTTCAACTGTACATAATAAAGTACAGATGGGTGATATGCCATTAACATTGACAAGCATTAACATTTAAAAAAAAAAGCCAAGCACAGATTGCAAGAAGGAAAAAAAGAAAGTATAAACAATAACTTTAAAGTGTGCCCAGGCTGAGTCAGAATGAAACTGCTTTTTGCCACAGCCAGTGCAGACAAAACCGCAGTCATTGTCAATGTGTCCTGACTAGGGGTGTGCGAATATTCGAAATTTCGAATACTTTTCGAATAGTGTTTGCTATTCGATTCGATTCGCACTGGAATTTTACTATTCGAACTATTCGAACTTCCCAAAAACAAATAGAGTCAACGTCTGATTGAAAGTGACCCCTTCAAATTTTCAATATGCTTCACCTCATCACACCCCGGTATTGCGGCAAAGCTGCCTTTCAAGCTCCGTTGCGGTCGAACTTTGCCAACACAACGTCCGATTGAACGTGGTCTCTAGATTTTCAATATGCTTCACCTCATCACACCCCGGTATAGCGGCAAAGCTGCCTTTCAAGCTCTGCTACGGTCGCAAATGTATTAACTCAAGAAAACGCTGGTTCCAACATGGAGATGAAAGATGTGGCGGAGGTGGGGGCTCAATTAATGCAGTTTTGGACCTGAAATTTGGGCACGAAGTCCGAAAAATCGGAAGCCGAAGCTTTTTAGCATCCAAAATTTCAGATGTTTTTATATACCGACGTCTACGAGGCAGATCTGGAACTCCGGACTTGAAGGGTGCACACCCTTGTCTGCCACATCAGTTGGGCTTCCACAGAAGTTGAAAGAGGAGGAGAGGCTGAGGAAAAGGCATCTTTGCCTATCACGTGTAAAGGGTTGTTGGCAACACTTTGGTTGCACCAAATCATGTACATAAATACAAATCGGCCTCTACATTGCCTCATTCTCGATAAGACAACCATGAAACACCACCCCGCCAGTGCTTCATCAACCTAGCGAAAAGAAACACTTTCATGTTGCTATCTAATAAGAATATGCTTAGGAATCCTCTCTGACTTTTTTTTCTGCAATTTTGCTTGGAAGTATTCGAAAAATATTCTAGAAATATTCGAGAAATATTAGAAAAATATTCGATTCAATTCGCACTCACACTTCAATATGCGAATTCGCTTCGCACCCAAAATTTTGCTATTCGCAGAGCTCTAGTCCTGACGCATCCACAGTGACTGTGCATTCCGACTCGGTTCTGAAGGCAAGTGGTCAAGGTAGTGTCGTGAGTGGCAGTAAATGCAAAAATAAGTTCTATAAATGGCACTAATAAGCACGAGGCATTCAGGCGTTTCTGCTTTTCTCATAGGATTCCTCCTGACAACTATGGCAATGCACCTCTTCATTTTTATTGAAACCGAGCACCGGTACTGCTCTTATGCATTTACACTTAAGGCATTTCATGCTTGCCATGCTCCTGAAGGTTATTTGAAATGCATGGTGTGTGGTAAAATAAAAATCGAGACTTATGTGCTATTAAGTAATGCAAGTGCCTGCTCATACGAGAGAAAAAGTTCGAACTATTCGATATGCAGAATTAACGAGGGTTGAATAAACGAGGTATCGCTGCATTTTCTCTCCGTTTTATCTGTAAGACGATGGTGTCAAGTTAAGGCGGAGCAGGGGTGTGCTCTGCTATATTAGTGCTCATTCAAATAGTGTTCTACAAAGACACAGAATGTGGAACATGCTAATGCTAATGCGAGCATTTTATGCCCTAATAGATCTGCCTATTCAACCCTAGTACACCATGCCACTTTCCTTTAGATGCATACGCACCGGTAACTTCAATCCTCTCTTCAGACACCCCTCCATGGTTTGCAGCCTTGCAGACGTAGATGCCACTGTCTGAAGGTGCCACACGACGAATGAACAGAGTGGTGGTGCCACCCTGCAGCTCATCGATGTTGGAGTAAGTGGTGATGGGCTGGCCAATGCGCTCCCAGGTAACCGTAGGCTTTGGATCACCCTCAGCGATGCAGTCCAGCCTGATCTGGTCACCAACCCTCACAGCATAAGGGTTTTGTTGAAGGATGCGCACAAATGGTGTCCCTGAAAATATTGAACATCTAATGTCCTCCGAACTCCTTTGGCTGTGACAGAAAGGAAATTCATTCACAAGAAGGCTACAAGATGGGTGTGAATTAGTATGTTGGTTTGACAGGATAAGCCAAAAGTATGTAGGCCAAAAGGCAAAGCACTGATTGAGAGAGCAATGTATCAAACAAGAGTGCTGACTTGGGCTGGGTGGTACATGTTGAAGCTAAATAAATGATGGCACATGGGAGAGCAGGTAAGAGCAGAAGGATGCTACAAATGCACTTATTCATCCTGCTCTCTGGTCTTGTTACATGCCCTGTTACTTTGTTTACACTCTGAAGAAAAAGAGAAGATTTGGGGCATCTTTCTGCCACACAACAATAATTATCATCTGACGAGCTTGCACTTCCTTTCTCTAACATTATGCACTCGCTACTTGCCTGTCAAGAATGCAATGTCATGTTGATGGCGCACATACCCTTGTGACCTGGAAGTACCGGGCGCACGGTGATAACACAAGGAAATAGATACAGGTTAGATGACAGTTATTGCTGTGTGTCAGAAAGACACCCTAAATATGTCCTTTTCCTTCAATGTGCAGTACATCATCAATGTACCTTCAGTGTATCCTTCAGTGTGTAGTACAACTACATCAAGTTAGTGGCTGTATATATTGCAGTAAACATTAACTGGCTAAATAAATGAACAAGCTTGTTGTCACACGCTTGCATGCAAGCATACAAATCTCACTCGATGATTGAATATTTTTGGCCACAATGCTGGTATGATGAACAGCACAAGTGGAAGTGAGCAAATGCTCTGCATTACCTCTCGCTTCAATGCGTCACTGAAATTGTGAGACCATGAACATAGGGGCACAAGAAGACCATGCACACAAGCCACCAGCCATTACACTCTGGCACAGATTACTTGCAGTATGGAATGCACAGCCCACCTATAGCCCCAGCTGCACTGAGATTACTGCCAGCCAGAGAAACAGATGAGTGGTATCCTGCCCCCACCTACCACAGGCTCATCTCACCATCCTGATAATTGCTATCATAAAATGCCTATCAGATCAATATGCTGCTTTAAATAAATGTGCACCACTTGAAAACTGCTGCAGATTTTAGTTTTATTACGATATCAATTATATGGACACTTTCGGCGAATTTTTGCTGTCGCTGTTGCCGTCGCCGTCATGTCCCGGATATGTATGTATATACAAATAAAAGCCAGAAAGGAAAATAAATCAGAAGAAAAAAGTCCGAAGCGCGCCACCAGGATTCGAACCGGCGACCCCTCGCTCCGCAGCGCAGCGCGTTAGACAACTAGACCCCGCGCCATCTGTTCTTTGGAACACTAACGATGAGCTATATATATATATATACACCATTTACCGCTGGTGGTAGTCAGAGCTCGGCGGTAGAAGGGCGTGCTTTAAAGCAATGCTCCTGGATTTTGCCTCAGTGTGAAAACTGCCCTTGAGGCACGCACTAAAAAGTGGCCCATTTCTGTACTCACTCGCGATGTGGAACGCCGGGTAAACAGTGCATCAAACGCCACCGCGAGACAGGAGACGTGGAGGGTTCACTCTACGCGTCGCACTTTTCAAGAAAAAAAATATCTAAGAGCGTTGGGTTGTAGCACACTGCTTGAACACGAAGAAGTAACAGCTGTGACAGTTGTTTGTTCGCGCTTATCCTATGTATACCTGTGCGTTCTTTTCGAGCGTCCTTCGTTGTGTTTGAGCAGCACGCTGCAAGTGCCGAACTGTGACCGTTGTTAGTTTGCGCTCGTCCAGTGTGCGTTTTTTTCTGCGTCCTTTGCGCTTCAATGGTGCGCTGGAAGTATCGAGCTGCTTCCGTTCTTCATGTGACATTCTAATTTGTTGCTATCGCATTCATTGCTTCGCCCTTGCTGCGAAACTGTGGCTTTTTAAGCTATAGTCGTATAGTGACTGTGAGATAAGAAAAATTGCTCACCGCAGTGTATATGAAAGTGCGATTTCTTCAGAGAACAGATGTCTCTGAATATCTTACTCAAGTTTTCTTTGCTGGAGGTTTCACACCTTGCTCCCACTGCCAACCAGTGTACACTTGTGTTATGTCTACCACAGATGGCAAGAAAATCTGCTCATGAAGCTGCCATGCTAGGCAGTTTTCTATATTAGTGCTGCTCTCAACTATATTTTAAAACTCATACTTGATTATATGAGTTTGAAATTCTGCAATCTATTGCTTAAATGCAAGTATGTACCTGAAACAAAATTTTCATACTCACCCTGCAACTTTAGTGCCGTTTGCGCAGTGACCTTGCCCATTGCATTCTCAGCAGAACAAACATATGTTCCTTCTTCATCCTTGGAGAATCTAGTAAATCTGAAAGAAAAAACAAAACAAAAAAAGACAGTCAATATATATATACACTGACAAAGAGTGTGCTGATTTATGACATCCAGCTGTTCCAAGTTCCTAAAAAGGCAAATTGTAATCGTAGAATTGTGCATGCAAAAAACTGAAAGCAGTGTCTCATTTCTAAGAATTTAAGAATTAAACACTGTCTCTGAATCTGCACTCCCTTCTTAATATGCCAGTCCCGGCAGCTTCATTCAGTTGTGTTGTATGTGTGTGGGGCAAGTTCTAAGTGCAAATGGCTAGACCACTTTGGTCCATTCCTTGCTCTTTTCGCACATGGACATCAACAAAAGGCATAAAATAGGCATCATAGACAAGTTATTCCATGTAAAATCAACTTTGTTAAGACCAACACTGCACTAGGTCTTGCATTTCCTGCCTTGTTACAGCAGTAGGTGTTTGCTTTACACTCCAAGCAACTGGCCCAATTTGACACACACCTTCAGTGGGACACCAAAGTGGACGAAAAATAAAGCAACTTGAACAAACTTTTTATTTACTGCATTTTTTACTGTTATTTACTGCAGGTAGTAAGAGCATTCATTTACTAAGAACCTTCCATGTACAAGGTATTTACCGAATTATTCCAGGACCAGTCAATTCGGTGCTGGGAGTGAAAGGACTGCCGTCAGCCCGCGTCCATTCCACTGTCGGTGTTGGTATCCCAGCTGTGGGTCTGCACTGCAGAAATGCAGTGTCTCCATGGTGAAGTGGAGGTATGTTCTTGGGGTAGATCTCCACAAGTGGAACCTCCCGCCCTAGAAGTGAGAAAAAAAAAAAAGAAGCATTTATTGCATCTGCTAAAGTGCATGCTTATACTCAAAATTGCCTTCACATTCTCATCTCTTGCACATTCTCAACTTGCTATTTCACTAAGCCAGTTTAGTACGTAAATTACTTATAAACACGAGCAGTCTGGTAGTTTAGTATGGCCTAGCATTTATGTAGAAGTACTTAAAAAGAAGTCAAATATGATGAAACCAGGGGCGTAGCCAGAAATTTTTTTCGGGGGGGGGGGGTTCAACCATTCTTTATGTATGTTCGTGCGTGCGTTTGTATGTGTGCGTGCCTATATACGCAAGCAAAACTGAAAAATTTGAACCCCCCAACCCCCCCCTTAGCTACGCCCCTGGACGAAACTCTCAGAACTAAGTTTAACAAAAACATACCACAGACCAAGATGAATTTATTTACTTCACTAAATTTTATAAAAAGTTAAAATGAAAGTTTCGTTAATAAGGTAGTAATTTTTTTAAAGCAAAATTTCCTCACGAAATTTAGCTGCTAGGTGATGCTACATGTTCCTCACGATAAGGCTGCAGAGATCAAAACTAACTGCTCAGCTCAAGGTCACAGGTTTGATCCTGGTCACAGTTATCACGCTTTTATGGGCCAAAATTCTCATGTACACATAGTGAAAGAATCCAGAATAACTGTGTTTGGAAATTGCAGCACAGCTCATTCAACAAGTCGGGCACATACGTTTCCACCAACAAGCATAGGTGCGACCATTGCTGTTTACACTCAGTTGGATGATGATGATAACATTAAGACTGATGAGGATGACGATGATAGCCACAAGTTCAACACGACGCTATTAAACTGCATGACTTTTTGTGTGCTGACGCTGACCAGATTGTGCACGAAGAGTTCAGCAACGACACTATCATCAAAGGAGCGCGCAAAAAATATGAGTGATGACGAGAATGAGGAAAACAACAAAACACGTAAGGCACGTAAGCTCGTGCGAAGTTCTTGATGCTTTTGAAATGATTCGCCTTTTCCTCGGGGCCCGCGACAATGACGAAGCTATGCAAAGCTTATTAAACTGTGAGGCTCCAGCCATCAAACTCCTTCAGAACAACGTGAAACAGAGCCAGATAAGTGACTTCTTCAAGTAATTTTGGCTGTGCGAAGTAACTGGTGTGCGTATTTTTCTATTTTAGCAACAACGAAATTCTCATAATAACGAACAAAACTCACTTCCCCGGCAATTTCGTTATTGAGGGGTTCAACTGTACTGCACCTTTTGTGGTCACTCTCATGCTAATTATTGTTCACCACTTATTATTAAAATATAAGGCTTGCAACATTAAAGTGCTCTCCAATTAGGCTACGACAGTGGTCGTAGCTCAACTCTTAGAGCATTGGATGCATTATCCGAAGGTTGTAGGTTCTGCCCCTTGTAGGTTCTAACCCTTTGCATTCTGTTGTCGGGCCCCTCCCGGCAATGCCACACGGCCACAGGGGTCTGCAGTCAGGCACCACACACTGCCCAAGTATTGCTGAAAGACTTACGCACAATATCAACTGCAAAGGTAAACGTCCAATGAGTTTTTCTTGCATGGTTGTTCTTCTTTCATGGTGCTCAAAGCTGGCACAATATTTCTGGACCAGAACGGTCGCAAAGTGGGTAAATGTTTCGGACTGCAAAGGGTTAATCCGTTTCCATTTATGTCATAATTACAAGAGTTAAAAAAACTACAAATAATGTCCCCTATGCCTTCCTTGGCTTCAATAGCTTGCGCCTAAAAAGAAACTAGCCCTTGATCCATTCCCCTTCTTTCATTGTTTTGGAAAGTCACTCATGCAACCGATGTGATAGGCTTCTTGGCATTTGTACAGGAGAATAAAATACGAGCAGCCTGGTTTGTGGTGGCACCTCAAAGATCAACCAGACAAAAACAGAACGTATTATTTGAGATCTATGGTACGCCGGCAGAGGGCGTGGAAGGTGGAGCTTAAGCCTCAACTGCTCAGTGAAAAAAGCTGAGGAGAAAGAGCCTGGCTTGGGACGTGCACACACAACACTTACAGAGCTGACAATTTCAAATGCACGTAGTACTATGCTTACATCTGGCTTAATTGCATGCTTATTTGCCTGCAGCTATTTATGTACGCACTGACTCTGCCCCACACCTGTCAATGAAATTAATGACATCAGACAAAAATGTGCAGTCCAGAAATCTTCAAGCAAAGATGTTTATATAAATATATACATGCTACCCATTTGTCACAACAGATAAATGTATTAAACAACCTGCTGTAAGCAGCTTTACATATGCATCAAAAGTTATCTTAATGCGTAAATTGCATCTCATACTCATAAGGCTCAGAATTTTTCTTTGGCTTCTGCAGGATAATCCTGTCTTGTTGCAAGCTTTTCTTTAGGCATGTTATAAAATGTGCCTAGGACTGATGGCCTTATACACCCAAAGACTCTTTAATAAAAAGTCGAGAATTATCAGTTAGCAAAAAATGCAAGCTTACGATCCACTTCCAGCACAGCAGTGGCTCGAGCTATGCCTTCTCTGTTTTCTGCCAAGCAGATGTAGTGACCACGATCTTGGACAACTGTTTGTTCAATTGTCAGTGTGTCACCTTCCACCTGCAAATAGTAGTGCATGTAAAGCAAGAGCACTGAGTTCAGTACGACCTTAAACTGGCACTTAAACTGGCACTCATTCATACCGGTGCCAATACCATACCAGGTTTGAATCAAATAATCTCGTTCCACAACATCACACCACATTACAAGCTATCCCGCAGAACGTACCTTTCTGCACATAAGTCACTGCCTAGAGAGCAGGAGAGATTACTCTGGGCCCTGCAGATCAACACTCAACCAGAAATCACCTCACAATTCTCTCCACATTGGCGCTTCTGCAGAGAACCCTTCAACATAGAGTAGGAGGCTGCAGATAACCTCCTCTAAAAGCCCCAACCCTTCACACGCCAACAAGCTTTGGGAGAGAGTCTTGGCCAGCTCCAACCTCAAGGCATCCTGGACTAAGGACACCTATCTAAAGCTACATTCTTGGAATAAAGGTGTATCTTTTTTTCTGTCTCTCTCTCTCTCAAATGAATATTACTGCATGTCAGTCATATACCGTTTTTCAATTTCTGTTATTTAAGTACTTTCTGTCTGACTGTGACCAAGAACACTGCAAGTTGGAGTACTTGTTTATGCAAAGTTACAGCAGTAGACTCGCTTTTTGTGTGAGACAGCAGTTTAGTGATCCTGAAATACATGAAAATTCACTAAACACTTCACAGAGTCTAAAGTAATAAAAATTAGAATCAGCACCATTACATCTGTATGACGGAAACATTGGTCAATTTGAATAGCAGGAAATTTGCATCATTAATGCAAAAGGATAATGACCTATGATAACGGTGTCATGAATAGGGCAACCTTTCTTCCATTTGTTTTCAATAATTCTTGTCTTATTTCATATATGTGTGGGATAATGAGCCCCCTCATTTAATTCTACACCTTTGTTTGTGATAAAGTAATTTTCTGCTTCAATATACCTTCTATAATTTTCTATCTTTTGCATTTCTCTTGACAGCCGAAGGTATGAATAATTTCTTCATATTCCCTGTTTTCCTTAATTTGTTCATATTTTTTTAGCATTATCTGCATAAATTCAAGTGAAATCCCAGCTTGAAATGGACTCACTTGGGAATGTTCAACATACCATAACTTTTGCTCAAATGGGTTTAGAACATTCATTTTTGTTGCACTGCCCACAGTTCTGATTACAGATTATTGTGATATGCTGATTTACTTTGTAACACACTCAGTTTAGAAAAAGTCTTTCTCCCCAAAAGGCACATGTAATATTATGTATTTTAAAAAGTACACATTATACTAGAAAAATAATAATGTGCCTTTACATGCGTCACAACGAAAAAAGGAGGGGGGGGTTTCGTTGTGATGCATGTGCCTTCACAAATATAAGGTGGAAAGTCATTCTGTCTTTAGGCGAGAGAAACCATATCACGGGCTTTAATGTGTAAGCTATATATGTGTCGCCTCTTTAATAAACTTCCAGCTGCGACTGTGCGCCTGTGTCGTCATTCTCTTCTTTTGTCCCTGTTTTGTACTGCGCCCCATTTTTACATTTAAGCTGAATCGTTACCAATTAGCCCAAATGGTTGTTTTATGTGCCAAAACCACACTATTAAAACAAGGCACACATTAGTGGGGGACTTTGGATTAATCTAGACAACTCGGGTTTTTTTTTTAACATGCACTTATAAATTGAAGCACACAAGATTTTTTTGCATTATTCCCACATCGAAAAGAGGCTGCTGTGGCTGGAATACGATCCACGACCTCAAGCTTAGCCACAAAACACCACAGCCACTAAGCTATACTGGCAGGTGATTACACAATCGTGGCTAGTCTACAGCAAGAGTGGGTATATCCAAATTATGAAACGAATGGATGTAGTACATAAAAGCAGGCAGGGTCTATACATAATGAAGAAATGCACTTACAATGTGCCTATGAGTGAAGTTGCTCCCAACTTTTGCAAATTTTATTACTGGTGTGGGTGTTCCTGTTGCAATACAACGCAACTTTGCATCCTCTCCCTGGCGCACCGTCTGTCTCTCCGGTTCAATGTGCACTGAAGGAATGTTCCTTCCTGTAAAAGGTGGCAGAGTAACCAATAAAACAAGCTATTGTCATAAAGCTCATGTATAAATACATCATCGCACAGAACTGTTACAGTTCACACATGACCGATAGTGTTACTTCTTTCTTTCGTCCCTTTTATATTTATCATGGAAACCTACCAACTCACCCAAACTGCATGTCTTCTTCAGTGTTATCAGGTCCTGGTACCTATCACAGGTTACAGCAAAAACTAATCTAAAGACACACAACATATTTCATACCTTCAGCTGACGTGAACACACTTATTGGTACCCTTTCATTATTTTTACACTCTACCTCTACGTGATTAAGGTCATTCTGAAGCTGTGTGGAATCTGTTTGGTCAATCAAGTTAGTGTACGCAGCATGTGATCTTTTTTACGAGCTGGAAGCTGACCGATAATCCCTCACATACTACCTGAAAGCATCAAGTCTGCCAGAACGAGACCCTCACTATGAATGAAGGAAAGAGGATGACTTTTAAGGGCTCATTTTTCTTGGAGTCACGTGCTACATGATGCCAACAGGCAGAAAAAGAGCATTCCACACTTGCCGCCATGGCTGCGATCGGCGTTGACTAACCCTCCTAGGTTTAAATGTACATATATACCCCATTAATTGGACGGGAGGATGACTGCCGTTGTAGGTCAGTAGTAGAGCATCGGACGCATTATTCAAAAGTCACAGGTTCGGACCATGCCGGCGGTAAGTTATCTTTTCGTCCACACTACTTTCTTCACATTTATATCCTAATTACTACAAATAACATCCCCTATACTTTCCTTGGCATTATTGTCTGTTAGTTCTCATTACTTTCATCAATGTGTTGTCACAATTTTTATTACATGAAAGCTCTATGTGGCCCAAGGGCAAACACTTCTTCTCTTTTCAAATTTCAATCATAACTTGCGTGGGAGGGTGAAAAACCAATTTAAAAAAGTAATTGAAAAGAGTGGCTTTATTGCTATTCTCAGTTGCAGCCATGCCGTCATGATGTAGATTCGGCAGACTCACTTTCTTGCTACCACATCGTTTCATATTAACCTCTTATAATTAGGAAAGTCAGTGGCCAAGCCCTCAAAATAATTTTTCCTAGTTCTCAACTTCATTTTATAAAGTGCCGGCAAGTTCTTCATTTTATCGAAGTTATAATACGATTTATTTTGGCAGTATCGAGAGAGAGCCCTCTTGCACTTTTTGATAAGCTTAATAAGATGGCCTTTAATCTATGGCTTCTTCCTCTTGCTTAAATTACTGCTTGAGAGGCTCGGAACATGGCGCCGAACAAGGTGGGTGATGCACTCTTTAAACACTAAGCATAGTTGTTCAACGGTTGCTTTGTCTGCACTACAATCAGCGACAGAAATTGATCCTTTAGTTGTGCTGACATTTCCTGACTTAGACCTTGTTTCTTGCTGCTAAAAACAGAGACTGATTTTAAATTCTCAATAGACATATAAACATGACCGGAAACAAGAGCAACTTGACACAATGTTGCAAACATGCTGTGCACTGATGAACATTTAATACAATAAAGAGAGCTCCTGAACACAAATAAACGATGGCAAAACTGAAGGCATACTTGTTGTTAGCTGCAAAGGTGCCTGGCCTTGTGCTGTTCCATAACGATTGCTTGCGACACACATGTAGCTTCCTTGGTTCTGCTCGTCAACATTCAGCAAAGTCAGCCTACCTCCCACCTAGAGGGAAAAATTCACACTCAGAAAGAAGGCTTGTTTGCCACTGTGCAACAACAACTGCGAATTAAAATAGTTATCTCATGTGGAGAAAGTGACAGCACTTCATTTTGTCTGCTTAGTTGGTTGATTTGAAGAAATCCTGTGAGTGCCCTTGAATGGAGGAGATATGGAATGACGTTCCTTTTACTCTCTGTATCTCATTTACTTAGAAGGCTGCTGTTCTTTTTATGCTACTTCCACTTGTCCAATCACCCACTCTTTCCCCCACTCCTTGGAGCTTTAAGCTCTTTCTTGACACTGTCTTGCTACCTTGTCTTCAGTCACCTCACACCACGAGCCAACCTTATTTTATTTTGTCATTAAATTTAATTACCATTGCACACTTGCAGAGATACCAGTCATTTCTCTCTGCTGAGTGACCAGGCCATTCCAACATCACATACTTACATTAATGCAAGCGATATCATGGTACATTTCAAAATATGTTGGGTAATATTGGAGGAGATAATATTTCACAATACTGTCACTTTCTTTTAGTCTTTCGAAGAAAATGTGACCTGCCATGTGTTTCTATTCGTTCTTTTAACTGTTATGCAGTAATAAAAGCTCCTGTCTTTTGAACAATATGTACTGTGACAGTTCTGTGCTATTTGTGTTGTGTACAAATACAAATCTTTTATATGCAGATGCATAATATCAAGACTATATATGCTCTCAAGCAGTAAAAAAATGCATCTAGGACAAAAATAAGCATACGAAGGCGCATTCCTAATATCAAATTTTCATTGCAGGGCATTCTTTTCTTTTGTGTGTGTGTGTGTGCCTCTTCCATGTTCTGTATTTTATAAGGACAGATACATACATATAAGGCTTGTGCAGCTAAAGACAAGACTCAAACCACACTTTAATGCAAGCAGCAGTGTTTTTTACTGTTCCCCAATATTCATTAGTCACCCGGGTTACTAGTAGCAGAAACATTTGCTGCCTGTAGTTAAAACTAGGGGTGTGCGAATATACGAAATTTCGAATATTTTTCGAATAGTGTTTGCTATTTGATTCGATTCGCACTGAAATTTTACTATTCGAACTATTCGAACTTCCCAAAGACAAATGCAGTCAACGTCCGGTTGAAAGTGACCCCTTCAGATTTTCAATATGCTTCACCTCATTACACTCTCGTATTGCGGCAAAGCTGCCTTTCAAGCTCCGTTACGGTCGAACTTGGCCAAGAGACAAAGTCCGATTGAAAGTGGTCCCTAGATTTTCAATATGCTTCACCTCATCACACCCCCGTATTGCGGCAAAGCTGCCTTTCAAGGTCCGTTACGGTCCAACTTAGCCAAGAGACAGTCAACGTCCGTTTGGAAGTGGTCCCTAGATTTTCAATATGCTTCACCTCATTACACCCCCGTATTGCGGCAAAGCTGCCTTTCAAGCTCCGCTACGGTCGCAAATGTATTAACTCAAGAAAACGCTGGTTCCAATATGGAGATGAAAGATGTGGCAGAGTTGGGGGCTCAATTAATGCTGTTTTGGACCTGAAATTTGGGCAGGAAGTCTGAAAAATCGGACGCCGAAGCTTTTTAGCATCCAAAATTTCAGATGTTCTTATATATCGACGTCTACGAGGCAGATTTGGAACTCCGGACTTGAAGGGAGCACACCCTTGTCTGCCACATCAGTTGGCCTTCCACAGAAGTTGAAAGACAAGGAGAGGCTGAGGAAATGGCATCTCTGCCTATCACGTGTAAAGTGTTGTCGGCAACACTTTGGTTGCACCAAATCATGTACATAAATACAATTCGGCCTCTACATTGCCTCATTCTTGATAAGAAAGACAACTATGAAATATGACCCCACCAGCGCTTCATCAACCTCGCGAAAAGAAACACTTTCATGTTGCTATCTCACAAGAACATACTTAGGGATTCACTGCAACTTTTTCTGTAATTTCACTTCGAATTATTCAAAAAATGTTTGAGAAATATTTGAAAATTATTCGAAATTATTCGATTCGATTCGCACTCAATCTTTATTATTCGAATTCGCTTCGCACCCAAAATTTTGCTATTCACACAGCTCTAGTTAAAACATCAATCACTTCACAAGTTGACTTAAGAAATAACATTTGAACAGTGGAAACTAGGTAAATAATTCTAATTACATAGCTGTATTATAAGTAGAAGTAAAATATGCATTAGGTAAAAATGTGTGAGTGCTCAGCATTTTTTGTGAAGGGAAAAAATCCTGTTATTCAATTCACATTTAACATTAGCCTAATGATTTGGTATTTTTAGATATTTGCTTATAGCAGTGCAAACAGACCTACCACAATTACGGCAGATTTTTTTTTATCTATGCAAGTCGAGGTTAGTTAGTTATAGTTAGTGTGTGTGTGCATGCGTGCATGTGTGTGTGTGTGACTAAATTTGAATTGTACAACCAAGATTTAAGAGGACGAAAAAAAAAAACTTTGTTTAACCCTTTTACGCATTCGGTTCCATTACCTAGTCTCAATGCCAACGTGAAATCTAACAAAGAAGTCATAGAGGTAGCTTCACTTAAAGGCAACCTAACTTGCAAAACCCTCTAGGAACACTTAGTTTAGACAAGGCCGTTTGCACAAATGTTTGAAAGGCTCATTTCCCCAAACACATGTTTAAGTCCTGTTTCTAGTAAAAAAAAAAGAAAAAAAAGTGCACTTTATTTGCATTGTTCATTGACACAATGTGAAAAATCATGCAACCTGAAATTGCACAGCCGCATAGTTCCTTTCCATAAAATCTATACAGATTGTGACACAACAGTGACCTTAACTAAATAATAACATATAATAACTGTTGGTGTTTAACGTCCGAAAACCACAGTATGACTATGAGGGACGCCGTAGTGGAGGGCTCCAGAAATTTCGACCACCTGGAGTTGCACCCAAATCTAAGTACACGGGCATGACCTTAAAAGAAATTCCAAACAAACCTGTCTTTTCAGCAGTTCCATGGACTCATTTGCTCAGCCTTAGAAACGGGCACATGCTTAAATGATGCAGTGCCCGCCAGAAGCTGCTTTTATGGAAACTAACCTGGTTCACATTCTTTGGCATTGGGCCACCAGAAAATGACCATGTGATGTTGGGTGTTGGCCGTCCAGAGGCTCTGCATTCAAAGTGTACAGTCTCTCCTTTCCTGGCCTCGATACTTGTTGGCTGAATGGTAAGGTGGGGCCCCTCTCCAGCACCTGAGTCATCTTCGGAAACAATGTCGGCCATTGTTTCTTTTTCGAAAAGGTTAGTAAAGAAAGAGTTATAGTTTCACAGTCACAGAGAAAGGTAAAAAGTCTTTCACTATTCGGATTTGCTAGCGCTATCCTGTATGACCGAGTCGTGCTGTAGACTCTTGATACTTAGTGATGGCCATTGTAGCTTTCACTAAGGTAATTACCACAAAATGGTAATTACTAATTAGAAATTATAAAAGCTGCGAACGTAGCAAACATGCAGAAATCATGCAGGGCAGAATGCCCAGACGGTAAAGGTACAAATGCCCCAAAAAGTAAATGGAACACGCTAGCAGTGGCCGAACCACATCTCTGTGCACTACCCGCAGCAGTGTGTACTACATGGCATGCGCATACATAAATTGCAATGGTCATGCAATGCAATTTTACCAAGTGCCTTATTGCCAGCTCCGGCAACAGAGTGTTTCTTCTAAAGGTTGATGCTAGAGAGGTTTCTGAGCTTGCCACAACTATTTATCAGTGGCAAGCAGCTCTTATCAGAAGCATATGCTTGATACATGTGCAGCGCCTGTCACCACTGCCTGATGTTTGCTTTGTTGGTAATGCGATGACCGCCATTGTTGCCACTGTTATGTAATTTCACAGCGAAGACAATTAATCCACGCACTTTTCCTCTTTCATCGCTCCTTCTTTGTGCTGAAGCTAAACAAGAATTATCGCATAACGACAAAGGCAACCACCATGTTTCCATCAATGATACAAAAATAAGTGGTTGTTGCAATCGCATAAAGGTTCCCCTAGCATCGACACCTTGAACAAGCACATTTCCCCTGAGCTGTTAATTAGGCTGGATTTTAAAAGATATCGAAACGCTTCACAGAATTTCTTAATGCAAGCTAGGTAGCACATGATACCACTGCTAGCGTAGGGAGACACAGGTCGGCCAGTGCTCGTGCATTCCGTTTAATTTATGGAGCACCTGTACATATTACAGAGCAAATTGCAGCTAACAAAAGACACCTTATTGCTGCCTAAAAGTGGGATAAATAGCTGCAAGGTATACAGTTCTACCACATGAAAAATAGAAAGAAAAGGTGCATGCATGCAATACAAGTACTGAGGGCAGTATCAAGAGAAAGAAATCCAGGCAACTACTTGCATCATGAAACAAAAAGAATTAAGTACATATATATAACTTTTCATTAACTTTTCATTTGTGGAGTGAACAGGCTAATGATAAAAATGAACACTGCCTGTCACTGCAGTGCAGGCATCCTTGCATCGCAGTTGGTGTTTTGGCAGTGTACACGTGCCTCATCCGCACACGACTGCGCGATGAGTGCACACGACTGCACATGACTGCTCCAGTATGCAGATTCACATACACAGCTAGAGCAAAAGACAACACTTGGCAGATTAGGTACTTAGGTATCATCACAGTCAAAAGAACCTGAAAAGATTTATTTCTCAATGCTGACACAGTTGTTAAGTTTTATAGCAGTGGATGAATGCTCCTGTATTGCATAAACTGTGTATGTATCAAGGTCAAGAATGCAATATAGAGTCAACACAATTAAACGAAAGTGTATGCTACTGCCAAAGATGAGCAAATTCACTGCAGTTCCACGTTAACAAGAAAACAATTCGTGGTTCTAGATGAAGTTTTCAGCATGGCACAGAATAACATACCTATGTAATTTTTATTTTATCACTCTAAGTCTAGCAGTCTAGATTAGCCAAGTAGATAAAGTTGTCTGGACAGAAATAAAATAAAATGCAGAAGCATTACCATATACTGTCAGCAATAACATTGTGAGCCTTTGCAGGCACATGACTAGAGTCAGGAGATCAAAGCTCTATGGCTGTAAAATCATTTATACTAGAGTGTGCTTAATTTACTGAATTTTGCTGAATTCAAAATAGAGCAGAAATGAAGCGCATGCAATATTTTTGGGGAAGAAATGCTCATGCGTGCCCCAGACACACACGAAATGCTTGAGATGTGATGAACATATTACAAGAGTGCTACAGAGGAGAGTGAAAAAAACGCCTGTTTCTAAGAAACAGAAATAACGTAAAGAAAAAAAAAACAAGCTTTCATGGTTATAGTGAGCCGCAGGGTTCAAGTTCAAACTTATTAAGTTTAGTAGCTGCAAATATGCCCAAAGCCTGCAATGTGCAAGTGGTTGGGATTTAGAAATTATAGGGTTTTAGAGTGCACAGCGTTCAAAAACAGACTGCTGTGAAAAATAAGGTGAAAATAACTTAGATACACACTGCTGTCTAGCAAAGAACTAAGCAAAAAGAAAACTGGTTTTACTGCACAAGGAGAAATTACGAAATTATTAGGGGTGTGCAAATAGTGAAATTTCATCTTGAATCGAATTCGAATCGAATAGTGCCGAATAGTGGCCGAAAATATCGAATGTCAAATCAAATATCGAATACCAAATATTTTATTGAAAATTGAAAGAAAAAACAAAGCAATGAAATCTGATCATGTCCTCGAGCACATAACGCAGTGAGTGACTGTATGCTAGCGAAAGACTACAAATAGTCATGCAGAAACAAAAGCTGTTCCGTATGACCTGTCTTGAGGCTCTCTCGTCGTGATGTTACATTGTTTCCTGCGGCTGAAAACATGCGCTCACTGGGCACCTACGTAGCAGGAATGGGAAGGCATCGCAAAGCGATTTCGACGATACATGGATAAACTGCAGCTTCACGCTCGGCGGTGCGGCAGTCGCGACTGCACAGCGTGTAGAGATTTTCACCTGTGAAGCCAATCAACGAGGGTTCCGCGGGCCAAAGTAGGGACGTTTTACGGTGCTTGCAGCATACACAGCCGAACTATGCAAGAAGCCCGTGCCTTCGTTTCGGACGCGAAGTTGGCAAGGGCTTGCACTTTTCTCACGTCTTTTTTTACGTGCGGAAATAACATAATATTCTTTAAAATAAACATGCTCTCGCTTTTAAACAAAGAGACCGGTGAAAGTTTCAACGAAAGGCCTACTGTAACGACGTTAGTGCTAGTTTTAACCACCCCACTCTAACCAAGTTGCACCAATGGCATTATCGCATTTTAGACATTCGTCTTTTCGAATTATTCGAAACTTCGAATACTGGCTATTCGAACGTTGAATCGAATTATTCGATTAGGTATTATTCGATTCGAATTCAAAACTCGAATATTTGCACACCCCTAGAAATGATTTTTTAATATTTCATGGCCATGAAGAAATGCAATCAGTCAACAGCTTTTATTAACAGGACTGGGCCAGCCAAAAAGGTCAATCGGCCACTACCACAAGTTAAAACCACTTAATTCAATAAGGCTTTACCCCCTTTCTATTACCCCCTTATAAAATTGCCTAGAGATTAATTATTTTGCTCTTGAAAGGATGTAAGAATGGGCTTGTAGGTGGTGATACATGGCGAAACTTCCAATGCACAAAGGAGGACTGGAAAGAAGAAAGTGAAGACAGGACGATGCACTTACATCCAACAGAGTCTGCTGGAGGTAAGTACATCGTCCTGTCTTCACTTTCTCCGTCCGTGTCCTTCTTTGTGCACTTAAAGTTTCGCCACGTATTTTACTCCTGTGTTTTCCCATCGCAGTTTCTGAAGTGATTATGAATATAAACTTTAACACCTATTTTATCATTTCTTACGTGATCAAGAGCTTCAAAACCATTGTGTCAGGAGTCAAGCTTCTGCTTTTAATACAGCAATGATGAAAACTGTCAAAAAAATGTTCTTTACACAAGCCACTTGAGCACTTGCTTACCTCCTTTCACAAACAGCACTGTCCTAATGTTATCTGTTCCCATGGAATTGCTTGCAGTACAAAAGTACTCTGCTTCATCAGATTTGCGGGCAGCTGGTATCCGGAAGATTCCATCAATGAATGTGGACTCTGGATTGAGCCTGCCATTGCGCCCTCCTGACCATTCAACCTTTGGCTCAGGGAAGCCATCAGCCAGGCAACGAAACTCTACTGGCTGTCCAACGTTAACCTCTTGAAAATGGGGCTCAATCCGTGCTCTTGGAGCTGATTTCTGGTCAAGCCCTGAAAATAAAAATGCTGCAGGTGTTGCACTGTTGTCACACAAGAAGGCAAAAGCCAGGCTGCACCCATGTAAGAGAAATGAGCTGCATCGTGCAAGTATGTACGTATGTATTGCATTAAAGCGACGCTTTGAATGCCTCTGCAAGTGATTTCGTCTTTGTATGTCTTTTTCAGAGGCGTGCAGACTTCGACGAAGTACCCACTACGTGTCTGTAGGCAATACGTGCACCTATGCAGTTGCACACTTTCTTGATGCTGTGGCTGATGATGAATGATGGCTGAGCTCTTTGTAATAGGTGGGAAGCTTCACATCACCCACTCATGCAATTCGTGTAGTGTGAAGCCTGATGAGATTCTACACTTCTTCCATGCAATATTATGTCTGTTAACGTCATGACATGACACTTGTATAGGGTCTTTTTCCAAAGCACTTTCAAGCACTGGCGTGGCTTTGGGTTGAGACACGACTGCCATGCAGAATGCCTGGGTTAGATTCCAGCTCAAATTCTGACTTTTATCTGATTTTTATTAAGGTCACGTGGGTTTTTGTACCACACGCCGCATTTTTCAAGGCCAGCGTCTGATGAGGTGCTTACTTCCATCTTGCTAAGTGAGCACAAGTCATGTAAGTGTAGTGTGAAAAGGACAGTGATCTATTCCGCTCAAGGAATGCAATGACACTAAATTTCGCACACGGGACACACAATGCGAATCAGTTTTGCACACGCACAGTCAATCCACCACACAAACTACTTGTACCACTTCTGACGGAAGTTACTGGAAAATGTAGGCCACACTCTACATCACAGCTTATTTTTTTATTGCAACCACTCGCATCTTGGTCTCTGAGGAAGTTTTATGGCTCTTCATGTGATAACTATTTTATTTACTTATTTATTTACAAATACTGCAATCCGGTTATGAGATTTTCATGGAACAGAAATTTATGAGATCACTGTTATGGCAGACAAAAATAAAAAATAATAGGGGTGTGGGAATATTCGAAATTTCGAATATTTTTCGAATAGTGTTTGCTATTCAATTCGATTCGCACTGAAATTTTACTATTCAAACTATTCGAACTTCCCAAAAACAAATACAGTCAACGTCGAATTGAAAGTGCCCCTTCAGATTTTTGATATGCTTCACCTCATTACACCTCAGTATTGCGGCAAAGCTGCCTTTCAAGCTCCGCTACGGTCGAATTTTGCCAAGAGACAGTCAACGTCCGATTGGAAGTGGTCCCTAGATTTTCAATATGCTTCATCTCATCACACCCCCGTATTTTGGCAGAGCTGCCTTACAAGCTCCGCTACGGTCACAAATGTATTAACTCAAGAAAACGCTGGTTCCAACACGGAGATGGAAGATGTGGCAGAGTTGGGGGCTCAATTAATGCTGTTTTTGGCCTGAAATTTGGGCAGGAAGTCCGAAAAATCGGACGCCGAAGCTTTTTAGCACCCAAAATTTCAGATATTCTTATATATCGACGTCTACGAGGCAGATTTGGAACTCCGGACTTGAAGGGAGCACACCCTTGTCCACCATATCAGTTGGGCTTCCACAGAAGTTTAAAGAGGAGGAGAGGCTGAGGAAATGGCATCTTTGCCTGTCACGTGTAAAGTGTTGTCGGCAACACTTTGGTTGCACCAAATCATGTACATAAATAGAATTCGGCCTCTACATTGCCTCATTCTTGATAAGACAACTATGAAACACCACCCCACCAGTGCTTCATCAACATAGGAAAAAGAAACACTTTCATGTTGCTATCTCATAAGAATATGCTTAGGAATCCCTTCAAACTTTTTTTTCTGCAATTTCGCTTTGAAGTATTCGAAAAATATTCTAGAAATATTCGAGAAATATTCGAAAAATATTCGATTCGATTCGCACTCACACTTCAATATTCGAATTCGCTTCGCACTCAAAATTTTGCTATTCGCACAGCTCTAAAAAATAACTTATAGGTACTGGTACAAAGACAATACAGATATCATGAAATAAAAAAATGCATCAAGTGCAAGTACAATGGCAACAAAACGAAAACAAAAATAAATGATTACACAATTTGAGACATAAGCGAATTTAGGGAAGGCTGAAACACCCCATCGTTCGACAGTCAATTGATTCCATTAAGTTACGTCCCTGTGAGCCACATCCATCACAGATCGTTGCAAGCTTCGCGTTTCTTGGGTAGATAAGTTGGGACATAGTGTAAGCACAGCATCAAAAGCAAAAGGGACACCTGCTAACATGCCTCCTGTGCGCTGCTAGTTCACCCACCCCAACTTCTCACTACTTTGCTGGCAATTTGTCTTAGCTTAAATGTATTTAATATGTACAGAGTTACTGAGTAATATCCAAGTCACGAAGCCAGTTCTAGAGATTGTCAAAGTGGCTTTTTGGGCTAGTTGGTAATATGCATCACAAGGTACCACAGCGCTAGCAGACAGGGACGAGGAAGGGACCAGCGCTTGCTCCGTTCTCTCTTCCCCGTCCCTGTCTGCTAGCGCTATGGTACCCCTTGATGCAGTTCTAGAGAACTGCTATAAGAAATAAAAGCTTGCGCGGTGCACAGCATCCATGATTACCATCAACGTGAAGAATGGCCTTGTCTTGTGCAACACTTGAGACATCTGAACCGGTGCACACATACGTTCCATTGTCTTCAACACGAACATCAGGCACTGTCAATATTCCACTTGCTTCTGTGGCTCTTAAAGGCAAGCTTCCAAATTCTTTGGTCCACACCAATGAGAACGGTGCCTGAAATAAAATTCAATGGCAGACAATCATGGAAGATAATAATAATGCTAAAAAATATAAAAATATCTTCTTGTGGTACATTTTACTACGCATCTTATTTTCGTGTGTTTTTATTTACAATAGGAAATAGCAGAAGTATCCCCAAAAATTCAAAATACTGGAGGAACCTCACCTTCGATTGAGAATATCCAGTGCAGCGCATCGTCACAGTTGACCCTACTGGAACTTTTTGAATTCGAGGTTGTTCAACCTGAACTCTCATAGACTGGCCACCACCACCTAAAGTAATGTAGCCCATTGTGATAGTAAATTTGTGCACTTTTAGACATGCTGGCACTAAACATCTATTTCAAGTTCATTCATAGGTTATCATTACACCATTTTTCTTTTTAGTAAAACTTCATATAATGTTCCACACACTTTCAACAGTCAGATGCAAAGCAAGTAATCAGCATGACAAGCCACATATAATAATACAGCACTGTATGAACTGAAGTACAGCTTAGGCTGTACCTGCACATGAAGTACAGGTACAGCCTAAGCGTACAGCCTCAATTTAAAGTTAAAAATATTCCTATAGCAAAAAATATCCTTCATGTAAAATTCTCATCGCATACTAATGTCACCATGTCAGTGATAGAGTTGAAAAGTTGTTATTCTTTAAAAGTGTGTCACAAGGTCTCAAAGTAAAGAAAAACATTTGTCTTTTCATATAATCAGAGCTTTGCCAAATATACAAGCTTATCATGTATTACATTTATGAAAGGCAAAATTTATAAACCATTTGAGTAAGAGGTGTCTATTATAAGGTTAAAGTCAGTCTGAGACTGCCTCTTCGATCTAATTATAAGCAGTCCAGTTTAGAAACATCCCAGTAAAACCTTTTGCCAAGATGTTGAGAAAATTCTACTTGGCCAACATTACTAGAATTGTTCAGTTTACACTAGTGTACACAAATACACTTTCATAACAATGTCAGATGCCTCATCACTGCTAAAAAAAAATTTTCTTCAGCAGGGAAGGCATACTGTACAATTACAAGATTTCACAGTGGCACAACGAGTATTAGTATGCAAATAAGAGCCATTAGTGCCAACAGGACACAAGACTTGCAGGCATGTTAGTCAAGCTTTATGCTTGGATAACTTGCACAGGGATCCTGCCAAGTACATGAAAAAAAGGCGCAAGCTGAAATTATTTTTACAGCACACTATTCTTAGCCATTTGTGATTTATTTTAAGAATCCATCCCTGAAGCATTTAAGTTAACATCTTTCCAAAAGGTCCCTACTTGCCCTTTAGCTTACACATAGACAGTCAATATGGTGTCATTACGCAATGTCTTTTAGCGTCTATAAAGTGTAAACTAACTTGCATGTGCGAGAACTTAAGTATAAATATCTATGTAATGAAAAAATAACCAGTACGTGTACTTCAATGTGTCTTTGCATGCCTGTGTGGGTTAGTCATACACAATGACAGTCAACAAGTCAACACACTGCTTGTCAAAGTGGGGTTGAAACATGAATGGCTGAAGCATTTAGAAGTGAACACTCACAGTATAATGTGTTTACTGCAAAAAAAAAAATTAAAACATGTGCACAATGTGGAATTTCTATTTCAGTAGCAAATGAAAACAAGTCTCCTAGTTGCAATATGTACATATAATCCAAGTTGTTTTGTGATTAGAGAAAAAAGAATAATGGGAGCTGGCTATGGGCATGAATACAGATGAAAGGGTAATTTATATCTTACTTAACCACTGAGAGCATTCACAAAGGGGTAAACAAAAGTAATACTCCCTGATTCCTAGTGCACTTAAGCATTTCATAGTTAATTGTCACAGACCTATCTCAATGGGACGGATGCTTGGAGCTTTATTTATTTATTTATTTTTTTTTAGGAAACCTGCATGTATCATGATGCTGCACCATTTTACTGCCTAGAAGATAACAATATATAGTAGAGCTTGGAAAAGCTTCATGCTTGCTTGATCCACCACTAAAAGATTTGTTATACTACTAATACTTCAGCACAGATAAATAAACACTTCAAAAGAAGTCAAATGTCAAATAACAAAGTCATTGAAGAATTAGCTGAAACCTTCAAAATGTTGATGTAGAAATCCATAATCGTTGGTGAGCTGCCTATCACAGCAACGCCAAGGGAACTTTTTTCAAGAGAGCACATTCAGATGCACACCGCCCATTCTCTGAAAATTGAGCTACATTGAACAGATTCCTTTTTAATGGGAAGCCCTCTTTAGGAAGTAAACTGGGATTTCATAAGAAGTTACGGGATTTACCATAAAAATGCCATTTTCAGGGCTGGAATTGGAGGGGAAACAATGCTAGTGGAGTAATATATGACACAGAAATACCAGCATATAAAACTATAGTTACACAACTATATTATATGAATATATTATATAAAACTATAATTTGGGACCCTCCAGCTAAGCGAGACATTGATGAATTGGAAAGGGTCCAGAATTTAGCTGCTCAGTTTGTATCGAGGATTTACAGTAGAACTATCAGGGCGGCAAGTTTGAAAGAAAGGTTAGGTTGGGATTTCTTAGGCAACCATTGACGCAAATTGCAATTGAAGTTCTTTCATGCTGTCTATCATTGTCATGTTGGAATTGATAAGGCAAAATATTTACTTGCACTGCACTATGTATCAGACCACGTAGATCATAGGTCCAAGATACGAGAAGTCACATGCATGAATGATGTATTTCAATGTGCTTTTCTTTCCAAAACAATCCAAGAATGGAACGAATTGCCTTCAAACATTGCCTCTCTTATGTTTAATTAATTTTTTTCCGTGTTAGAACGACTCCATTTTAGGTTTTTTCCATTGTTATATGTATTTGTGTTGTGATTAATGCAGGCACAGCAAAAAAAAAGTAATCAGAGGTAGTCGTTTGCTGTGCCTGCTAGTTTGCGACACCCGGTCCCAATTTTGCCGCAAACCCGGGGAAACGGTGGGCCTCGCTGCTGAAAGCGAAAAAGAAAAAAGAAACGGTCATGTGGTCAGCGGAAATGCGTGCCTGCGGAAAAGAAGGCGTGCTTCACTGCAACGCAGTGGTGACACGCGGGCAGCATGTCACCTGCTCTTAGCAGCGTCAGCGCGTCATGATGCGACCATTCGCCCATTCTTTCTGTTAAAATAATTTAATAGTGGCCAGTGTGACAGAATTCGCGAAGTATTCTTGCTGGAAAACATGATGACTGAAGTTTTCGAACTGAGTTTTAGAAGTGGGCATTGCATGCAAGAACTCCGCCACAGTGCGCTAATTGCCGGAGCAACCGCCAGTCGGAGGTTCGCATACATCGCGAATACCGTCAGGCCGTCCTTTATTAATTTTATTTATTTTACCAGGAAGAATGGGTAAATCATGACGCGCTGACGATGCGAGAAGCATGCAACATGCTGCCCACGTGTCACCCCTGTGTTGCAGTGAAGCATATCTTCTTTCCCGCAGGCGCACATTTCAGCTGACGACGAGACTACTTTTGTAGCGTTAGCTACACTTGCCTAGCCGGAGCCGATTTCGCGTGGAGCGTCATGAGCCGTACTGCGCATGCGCGAGGATCAGTAATGTCACACAGCTGGGTCACCGGAGCCGGCATCTCACGCGCTCTCCGCCACCGCCGCGCGCGGCTCGCCGCTGCTGGTGGCGGAGATCGGGAGGTGTGGCGTCGTAGCCGGGCAGACAGACTGGCGCCGGCGCGCGCGACTCGCCGCTGCTGCTCTGCGCATTCGACAAGGGTGACGTCGTAGCCATGGCGCGCGCAGCTATTCGCCTTCGCTGTGCAGATCGCCGTCTGACAATGCGCTGGTGCCGCTTGATAGCCCCTCTGACTGGCGTTTGCAGGTGGGTAACGCCATGCAGAAGGAGAGCGCAAATGCTGCTCAACGGCGCAGAAGAGCCGAGAAGCTTATCTCATCGGATCCCGAAGTAGTTGCCTGGCAATCAGTGGAATTCAGCGTACGAAGAATGACCAGAAGAAGGCTAAACGTGCTGCGGAGACACTGGAGGAAAGGGAAGAACGTCTAGCAAAGCGGCGTCGCCAGGATGCTGAGCGACGGCAGCGTGTTACTTCACTGACCACCGAGCCGTCTTTGTGGCAATGGAGAAGCAACCTGATGTTGAGCAAAAATAAATATGCATGTGCCACATATAATAGGTATACCGTGTGTGTGTCATTGGAGCAGCAGTAAGCATGACAATCAAGCTAATCCTAGACAATCTGGAAAGCTAAGAATAATCAGCTTAACCTTTGCTAACGCTACGTACGTAATATCCTGGCATAGCCGAGCTAAGCGACTGCATTTTTTTTCTTTTTTTTTTCGCTGGCAGCAGCGAGGCTGGGATGATTCACCTGTCACTCGTTAGTATCGCTACACTGCATTGCCTTGTGGCTCCTAAGGGACGACGTTTACGCGGATTTGCGGCGAAATCTGGATCTGGAATTGGCACATGGCACACAAAGTTTTCGAATTAACCAGGCTGCAGGTGCTGACCGCCGCTTCAAATGATCTACTCAAATTTACATTGCAAAATATGGGACCGCAGAAACCCTTCGAATTAAGTGGGAGATCGAAATATCGGAGTTCAAATTAATGAGGTTTTACAGCGCACGCTGTGTGTGTATGTTTGTGTGTGTGTGTTTGTGTGT
Organism: Rhipicephalus sanguineus; assembly: GCF_013339695.2. Taxonomy (NCBI): domain Eukaryota; kingdom Metazoa; phylum Arthropoda; class Arachnida; order Ixodida; family Ixodidae; genus Rhipicephalus; species Rhipicephalus sanguineus. The sequence goes on from NC_051179.1 coordinate 9,983,667, forward strand.
GTAAACTAGAAGATTAATTCACTTTGAAAGAAAACTATTAGCCATCCTTAATAGAGGAGTGACAGATCATAATACCAGCACTGGCTAATGTTTGCTGACTGTTCACAAATATTGGCTGGTGCATTGCATGAGCAGCTAATGCTTTGCACACACCCCTCGTAAAATTATCCACAATTTTCTTCTCCTATTGAGTGCTCTCTTTCTTTTTGTCATCTGTCTTTACTTCCTCTGATTTCCATGTCAGGTGGAAAAAAAATCCTTCAGTCGGTGTCTTAACCTTTGTCTGCATCGGGCCTTTCTTTGAGCATGTTTGTTTAAGCCAGAAGTGTAACTGTTATTTAGCTCAAAAGCAAACTGTTGTGCCAAAAACATCAACACTATATTTGGTACCATATTACACACATAACACATGTCAATTAACAGAAATAAAATTATGCTAGCTAGGCACGCAAAACAGGGCAATGTAGCTTTCACTATAAATGTGCAAATGAGCCATTTCATTATTATTGCACCTTACGAGTTAAAATGTTACACGTTATAACCTCACTCATGCCCTTCATGAATGCGTGAAACAAATGGGTGCACAAAGCCTTCCAGGAACCTTCCATTCAGCCGAAGCAATATGACAAGTGAGCTGTGCACATAAATTTGCCCTTTTGCTCCTCAACACATAAGCTCCCCACCTCTCTGCCCCCCCCCCCCCAGAAGGAACTCGCATGTCGTGAGTGTCCCCAGTAAAAAAATCCTGGTACTGCCCTCAATATTGGCTTTTAGTATCAAACAAGAGAAACTCGGAAGCTTCAGGGTGTGCAGCTTTGCCTCACCAGAGATGCGTGGCACGTTGTCACTGGGCCTAAACAGGGTAAATGTGATGAGATGTGCTCAAGTCACAGAGGCAGGCCTATCCACATTTTTACATAGAGAAAGACAAGAAAGGAATCTTGCTTGTTGCAACACAGCCGGGGGTACCAGCATGACGACACCACATTGAGCATAGCAGGAGAGAAGAGGTGGTAAAGAAAGAGGAGGGCACTTTGATGAAGCACAACCAGCGGCCATTACCCCGTACATGGATGAATGCCACCTCTTGAAATGAGCGTGTGGGCCAGACAGCTCGGCATGTGTATGTCCCACTGTGTTCTGTCCTCAGCACCGGCACAGACAGCCTGCTTATCTGGCTGGACACTGATTCGATGACCAAGCCAGAAGATGCATTGATGAGAGTAGTGCCATGGATCCAATCAAACCGTATCGGCAGACGGGGGCCAGATACGGAGCATGTCAGGCTGGCACTTGCACCCAGCGATGCTTCCAGGTTCTTGGGAGTTATTGAAACTGTTGGCTGTGATGGCGCAGTAGTGCCTGGTATGCGGATGATGATGAAGGTGGCAAAAATGCAACTGTGCACAGGAAGTGACAGAGGTAGCCGTGCATATGCAATGACTAAGCAGATTCAAACAGTCTTATGGTTGCACAAACTCTACAAATTGGGTGGTTAGTCACTGAAATGCATTTTTCACCTCTGCATTTCATGCTGTTTGCTACCAACACACTGCGTCTGCAGTATTCTACTTCCCATAGTTTGCCTGAAGTTTCAACTGCCTTGGTTTTATAGCTGAAGTTCATTTAAGGATAGCTTAACTAATGGATCTTACATGAAAGAATACAGATATAGTTACCTCCCGAAGGTTCACAGCGACCTCCCAGCTGAAGAGGGTTGCCACTGTAGCCAGGTGAGCATCTGTAAAAGCATTGCACTGGCTATGATGTCACACACCTAACCGAAAAGAACAGTATACCAAAGGCAGCAATTCACAGGGAAGCCTGAATTTGCCTTGTGTGCATGAAATTGCATTGAAACCTGGAGTTCATTGTTAAGGTACACAACTGCAGAGAACATCTTTGAGTTTTAATCTGCATACTTGACATGCAAAGGAACCGAGTTATAGTTTTAACATTAAGCAAAGGCTTGTGCCTAGCAGCACACAGGGGGAAAAAAAACAAGAAAAAACAGTACAGTTTACTTTTATTGACATTCACAAAATGCAAATATATGATCATTACAATAAAATAGTATTGTTACATATGTAAGATAAAGTCCCCAAAATTTTGTGTGTGCAGAAGTATTAAACCCAAATATATTTCTATTACAATACCAACATTCACCTAATACTTGAATATACTTGCACAACATGAGATCCTGAAACCTCACATCTTCTAAATAACAATGAACACAATCGAAAGTATACAGCCAGATTTGTTTCTGGAAATTACGACTTATAGAGCAGCGGTTCATTTATTAAAGGAATACTGTACAAAAATATGAAAAAATGATGAAAGCATCCAAATTCCACTCGAAGGATGCAACTGTTCTGAAAAACAGCATTCATCTGAACCATTTTTGAACAGATATCTGTATCTCTGGCAGATTGCGGTTGCATGGTGGCTGCATGCCAGTGCACATGGAGCTGTGCATTGATGGTCGTGGCGCCAAGCATGCCGGCGACGAAAGGAGCAGCAACGAAGGAAGGCGGCCGGTGTACACTTCCCGGTCCTGCTACTTGCATTTCTCCACCTCTCTTTTATATCCCACTCCTGCCTCTCCACAAATGCATTAAGACGTGCCCTGCTGGGGAGTATTGTTCGCTGCTGGCGCCATTCGTGCTGGTTCTAGGGACTGTAGTAGGAATGCGGGTTGAGAGTGATGGCGATTGGCACGCCAGTTTCTGGTGGGTTATCTGTTTCACGGTGCAGCCACTAAACATGGCAGTTAGCGAGAAATGCATGAAATTTATTATTTTTTGATAGTTTCTGCCTGAAAAGAAGGTTGTGTCGACCAATTTCAACCACCCAAGCTTTCAATTAAGCTAAAAATCTCGGTGGTAAAGTTTTGTTTAATATCCCATTAAAGACAATCTTGGCTGGCAAACACAAGCTCAACGCCACTTAGCAGCGAAATAGGAAAATTCTTTTCCAAGTTCACCCTGGTCTAACTGAAATAAACAAGAACTTGCACATTTTGTAACCCCACTTCATCTGTATGCATTGTGATCGTGAGATTAACGTCCTTGGAATGTGCTGTCATACTGAAGTGTCTCGCAATTTATTTTTTCAGCATACTTCTACGCAATACATAATAGACTTCCAAAGCTTATAATTCAATGTAAAGCATTCTCCGAGTTTAAATCTTTCTTACATTCCAACCTACTGTAAGCACACATCGTTGTATTTTATGGAATAAAATAAACTACCCTTTTTGGGATGTGAACGTGCCTATGAGCTTGTTATCACAATGACAATTTTTTTTGTCAACGTGTTTGCAACTTAGCCTTGCACTATGCTTTGATTTCTAACTAGCTCATTTTTTCATGTTTTTTATATATATATCTCTTTTTTTCTTCTGCATATGCTTTTCTTTTACATCCTCTATGCTGCCCCCCCCCCCCTCCCGTAGAGATGCCCTTTCGACGTTGCAGGCCACTGTATCAATAAATTAATTAAAAAATGCTAAAGCCTGTTATCAACAAAGCAACACTGTTAATAGGACAAGTGCTACATATGCATGAATAATTTTTCACCAAAGACTACATTGGTTCTTTAAAAAGAGAACTTGTAATCTTTTTACACAGGAGAGCACCTTAGTTGACCAGAATCATGAATGCCTTCCTGTTGCCCCAATGTGTAATTAATTATAGTTTCAAAATGTTAGAATACATGATATTCTAATTTATCTTATACCTTTAAACAGCACGAAGAAAAAGAATAAAAGTAAAGGACGAGAAACACGGGTGCTGACTCGCAACTAAATGTTTATTGCTAAAGAAACAGAACTTGCCTAACTATCGGTTCTGATGATATCCTAATTGCTTGATATATTATTGTCCAACAATAAGTGTTGCCTAAAAGCTGTAAAAGCTTTATACTATGCCTTTAGCATATAAATAACTCATTTGAGTTTGTTGTCATGCTTAACTATGGTGTGTTGTAAACATACGTCACAATTTTGGGGGTTTTTACGTGTAGTACTCTACGCTTGCTGATCATCCAGGATGGCAAGGTCAGTCAAGCTGTGATGCTGCTTTTTTTCTTTTCACCATGTTTTTGTCCAAAACTTAAATTAAATTGACTGACTGATTGGCTGAAGTGTGTCACAGTGCTTTTTTTCTTGCTTTCTTTCTTCATTTTAATTATGGCTCGTTTGATTTCCACTGCCTGCATCCATGATGGTATAGCCACGTACAATTAATTTCAGTATAGGTGAACTTTCTTTATTAAATTGTAGTATTTTTATCTAACAACTAAGTGGAAAGATGTAGCCGTCACCACGAAATGGCGATAACTCATTCATTTATTTCAATAAGAAAAGTGAACTTTTAAACTAAGAATTAAGCATGTCAGAGAAAGAACTTATGTAAAGTGGCAATCAGCCACCTAAATTGTATGCGAATTCTGTACCAATTCCTTATGGTATGATGTTTTCATCACAATAAAGTTATATACAATAACAAATATATGGAAACACACGAGGTAGAGGAAGTTTTCGTCAATTTATGGAATGCTTGCAAAGATCTCTGATATCGTTGAAAGCCACACTAAAGTATTTCAGAGGATCTGACCATCTAAGTTTGCCACAAGCTTTAATTCCTTACCAGGGACATTTTTTTAACCATGCACAAGACCTCAGCAGGCCACACAGCAGCACTCAGGGCCCATGCGTGAGGCCTCGGCTCTAAAACACAGTAAACCCGCCGTGTGTGTGTGCACTTACTGCTCGCAGTTTCGTCCTGTGTAACCAGGCGGGCAGGCATTGCATGTTGGCTTGTTGTCAGTGTCCAAAAAGCAAGTTGGAGAAAACCTGAATAAAAAAATACACTTAATTAGTAGCAATCAAGACTTCAGCCAGGTGAAGACCAAGAGAGGAAAAAAAGGTTCTATATATGAGCATGTGTTGGTGCTTCTGGAGTCGTACACATCAATCAAACAACCACTTCATTGCATTCAGTGCAATCATGCCCAGGAACTAATTAAACGTGCAGTACTCCAGCGTGCTCTATAGCAGAGCTGCAGCTACTGGCATGTCTATTATTGTCTTCATCAGTAATAAACTTATCCAGAGTAAACAACAGTCACAAGCTGCTACGATGACAAAGGGCCAGTAATGGCAATAAGCACGCCATTTCAGCCTTTGGCCGCTCAAAGAATGGAACAAGGTGAAAAAATAAACAATTTGGGCGTGCAGGTATGTGACTTGTTAAAGGGACACTAAAGAGGAACAATGAATCGGTTTAGATCGATAAATTGTGCTCTGAGAACTCTAATGTCGTTAATTTCACCATCATAGGTTTATTAATAGAGGAGAAAATCAAGTTCAAAGTTTCATTTTTAAATTTCGCGCCGAAATCTCCCCGTGTGACGTCACGGATTTCAAAGTGCATTTATCGCATTTTGGCGCCATGGGCTCAACAAAATTACCCGAAACTTGGTATGTTAAGCCTATGGCCCCATCAGAGGACAATGTACTTCATTTCTACCGATTACGAACTACGTAGTCCCTATAGTAGGCGCCGTCAAAACATGTGATGTCACGGCGAATGGTGCGGAAACTTCTAGGTGGCGTCGCCACCCGCATTTTCTTTTTGCGAGTTCTCTCGCTTACTAAGCGTCTTCTTGCAGCAAGCGCGGTGTTTTTGGCATCGTGAAAGAGTACTTTACTACTATGAGAAAAATCGTTTTGCTCTTTAGTTTCCCTTTAAGGATAACAGGTGCAGCAAGAGAAGCACTGCAGGTGCAATGTGAGATGCATGATGAAGAGTGCTGTAAGAGGACAGAGCTCCAGACAACAAATGTTGGTGAGCTCCATAGAGATGTTAACCTAGACTCTGCTTTTAGTGTAGAAGTACTTATGTTCCATAAATAATGACATTAACAAAGTTCTAATCACACTAAGTGAGCTGATCAAATATGTTTGAGTGGGCATCCTTGATCTTTAAAGGGAATGACAACTGTCCAGAACACGAAATGAGATGACTGCACTGATGGAAAGATTGTCCGTCGCATTGACTCAAACCAACCCTATTTATCTCGTGAGAGGTGGATTTGTATTTTTATTTCTTCATTGAAAGTCGCGAAAAGTGACCTTTGGCGCCTCTGGCGGCAAAATCATAAACGGTCCGATGAAGGCGGTCACGTGACCATTGGTTGATGTATGCGTTCGATGACTTTTCTGTTAGTACTGAAATATTGTTCATTTCTTTATATTAAAAGGTATTACTCCATAAAAATGTACATATAGGCCTGCGTTAGCTGTATGCAGCAAAGTGGCGCTGCCTTCGCTTGGCGTAACGATCCCATGCCGGGACAAGCCATCCATGTCACAGGCGCAGGCAACCTTGGGCGCAGTCGCACACAACGCTGTACAAATATCGAGAAGGTGTATAAAGCCACATCATCTCATTGTAACAGCTTGCTATTTTCAAAAATGGTTCCCAGCTGTAAATAAAGGTGGCTAAGCATAGTTACAGTAACTCCTGTGAAAGCAGAACAACGACAGCTTTCACAAGGGCTAGCGGCATCGCCATCAATTCTCAGCGTTGCTGGAGCAAGCCTTCATGCGTGTTTGGAGCCTTTCAGATCGAAAAATACTGCTTATAAAATAACTACGTGCTTTTAGGATAATCCACTGCAGCTACAAACACTACGAAGGGTAAGCTTCCTGTTGCGCCGTAAAAAACTGGGTCGAGAAAAATCAGTTGTCGGTCCCTTTAAAAGTATATCAGTTCTCAACCATATTGGGTATGCACGTATACATGCAAGACAAGATCGCATGTTGAATCCTTAACAGCTACAGAATGCAAAAGCTTCCAGCAGGCAACTTTAGAAAGTAGTTAAACCGAAAGTGGTCAAGCCAAGGAATGACCAGTTCCTTACTGGTTGGATGGCATTGTGTGCGGACATGGACATGGCTTACAGTCCTCGGGTGTGCCCCTAGTTGCATCACCATAAAATCCATCAGCACACCTCTGGCAGTAATCTCCAACAGTGTTGTGCCTACACCTCTAGAAGCACCAAGGAAAAGAAAGGATACCCAGATGAATATACAGACAAAACTGGTAATCTCTGCACAGCCTAAAGCAATATACATTATTAGCAGCGACGGCACTTTTCAACAATACAAATACTTACAACACAGTTTCCAGTTGCTGCATCGCACGACTCTGAATGGCCATTGCAGCGGCATCGTGTGCACCTTCCAAGACCAGGGCCACTGACATCCCTGATGTAGCCTGGTGCACATTCCTTAATTCAAGAACAAAATATAAATGAAAAGCAACGTGTAAGTGACGTCCTTCGTGACTTTTCACAAACATATTTGTAGCATTCAAGGCAAGGAAATTTTACACATACATATGGTACTGCTATTAGCATGACATAAAATGAGCTTATCTCCAGTGACCGCATGGACTATAGGCTACTGCGGACATTATGCTAAACTTCTCAGATCAAGAGAGTTCTTAAATCTATACATGGCTCCAAAGAGGAAGTGAAAACAGAGAGGAGAAAGGGGCAGTTGCAGACGGCAGCAGCATTATAATTAGTTATGTCGCAAAGCACGCTCTTTAAGTTTGTTATTTCTGTTGTGCAGTTCTTCTAGGACCACTGTTCAGGAAACTTTATGTATTTAAAGGAATAATAGTTTTAATTAACTGAAGGATCCAACAGCCTCATAACATTAAGCTAGCCTTGACTGCAGTGCTCAGCTTTCAAATAGAAACTTAAGCTAGCTGCTATAACCGTGATTACAACACATGCATAATGTTCAAGGTGAAGTTGCCACAGTATGCTCAATAAACACGAAATACTCCTCATAAGAAAATTCCTCTATTCACTAGCAGCTGCAGGAACGTTTTGTTTATCATTGTTTTGACTGCAACACCACTGCATCATGTGCACCACTGCCTAGCAGGCTCGACTGCTGTGGAGTTGGGGAGCCTGAGGCAGATACCACCACCTCACAGTGCCACGAGGAGCTACACTTCTCTGCTGGGGCTTGTGTCAAATGTGACTCCCAAGCAAACTGCACACGGTCAATAAAGAATAAGGGGTGACCTAAAGGAAGGAACTAATTCCCAGGAGTCATTGACCTATGCACATCTACTCTGGCTAGTCAAGGTTGCAGTGCGCAACCACAATGTGCATAACGTGCATGCTAGAGCAATATGTAATGCAACTAGTAGGTATTTGTTGAAGTGTACAGAGACAAACAGAAACATATCGCAGTACTTTTGGAGGAGTGCATTCTGAACTTGCCGCTGACATAGGTGGTCGCTCTGTACACTCATTCTATGGAAGAAGGTGCTCTCACCTCACAAGAAAGACCATTGTATCCAGGAGGACAGATGCACTGCTCCACTTCTACGGCCACGGCATGGCCTGCAGACCGCAGAGGGACGGCTGTTGACAGCGAAACGTCACTTAGGCTAGAGCTGCGCATCCGCGAGCTGAAGGACGCCCGAATCAGAAGGACCTCCACATTGGCCAGCACCTTCATTATGTCCTCTCGGGTGGCTACTGTGGGGCCACGAGAGTCTACTCGTTGCCATTTATCCTGCACAGGTGAGAGCACACATTTGTTGACCACAGCAATTGTTTAGTGTATTCAAGTAAAAAAACATGCAAATACAGCAATAGGAAAAAGGCTCAAAACATACAGGGCCATCCATGTCACGAGCACTCTGCTCACAATATTTTTCAATCATCGCCACCCCAGTGACAGTGCAGCCATGCTCACTGCAGCACAGCATTACTTCACTACTGATATCTGTTGAGTATCCTTGCTTTACAAATTATATGTACAACAAAACCTCATGTACAGAGCTTAAATTCTGTAGTCCTATACGCTGAAACCACAATTCGATTATGAGGCATGCCATTGCTGGGAACTCCACATCAATTTTGATCACTTAGGGTTTTTTAATATGCGCTGAAATCTAAGTAGTACATGAGCATTTTTGCCTCTAATTCCCATTGAAGTGCAACTGCCATAACCAGAACTGAACAACGAACTGCAATGTAACCATGAACTTAGTACTGCAATAAATTAATTGATCGGCTTTTATGTGCCACAATACAATTATGAGGCACATTGTAGTGGGGGGGAATTCGGATTAATTTTGACCCTCCAAGGTTTTTTACTGCGCATCTAAATCTGAGGACATGGGTGTCCTTGCATTTCACACCCATCAAAATACGGCTGCCATGGCCAGGAATTCCTCAGAAACACATGCCATAGCCACTGCACTAGCACCCCGAATTGTTTCATAGTGAATTCGCACGTAATAAACATGAATAAATTAAACAGCAATTTCCTCATTAAATTCCTGTAAATGTCTGCATATTTTTATGGTATTATCAGTGGTATAAGCTTAATTTTTTATATTTATTGATATATTTGGTATACATATCGCAACCAAACATTCTCAAGCAAGGGCCTTGCATTGACCACCAAACTGTTTCAGTATGAAAGAGTGAAGGGATACACTGAAAGCATACTCCAAACTGTTTTTGAAAGGAGCCACTCAGGGGCTAATGCCCTGGAATTGCTATAAATTAGGGGTGTGCGAATATTCGAAATTTCGAATATTTTTCGAATAGTGTTTGCTATTCGATTCGATTCGCACTGGAATTTTGCTATTCGAACTTCCCAAAAAATTACACCATCTCCCGCTAAAGGGGACCATGAGGCGATGCGAAGCCGGAGCACTTGCACGATCGCGTTCCGTTGGCGTTCGTTGGGCATGCTACCGACCTCGCGTCGTGGAACGCGAAGAGGGACGCTACGCGCGTCGTATCTTCCATCTAGCCTGGCCGTTAATTCTCACAGGGCGAGCGGGGAACGCGGCCTACAGGCGGGCGAGAGGGGGGCAGCGTAGGAGAGGAGAGAGAAGGGGAGGGGACGCGCATGCGCTAGAGCTCATCGCGGCGTTGCGCAGGAGAGAATTTCGGCATGTCTAGCCCGCGTTTCAGAGGAAGAGTGGAAAGGGGGAGGGGAGAGGGGGTGTGGAGAGGAGAAGGGGAGAGAGAAAGAGGAGAGGGGAAGGGGAGAGGGAAGTGGAGAGGAGGTGTGGAGAGGGGAGGGGAGAGGAGGTGTGTGGAGAGGGTATGCGCATGCGCAGTAAGGGTGGTCAGAACGCACACCACCACCACCACCACCACCACCACCACCACCACCACCACCGGATTGAGCTCCGCCTTAAGATACTTCGCATCTAAAACAAATACAGTCAACGTCCGATTGAAAGTGACCCCTTCAGATTTTTAATATGCTTCACCTCATTACACTCTCATATTGCGGCAAAGCTGCCTTTCAAGACCGTTACGGTCGAACTCTGCCAAGGCACAGTCAACGTCCGATTGAAAGTGGTCCCTAGATTTTCAATATGCTTCACCTCACCACACCCCGGTATTGCAGCAAAGCTGCCTTTAAAGCACCGTTACAGTCGAACTTTGCGAAGGGAGAGTCAACGTCCAATTGGAAGTAGTCCCTAAATTTTCAATATGCTTCACCTCATCACACCACAGTATTGCGGCAAAGCTGCCTTTCAAGCTCTGCTACGGTCGCAAATGTACTAACTCAAGAAAACGCTGGTTCGAACATGGAGATAAAAGATGTGGCAGAGGTGGGGGCTCAATTAATGCTGTTTTGGACCTGATATTTTGGCAGGAAGTGCAACAAATCGGAAGCCGAAGCTTTTTAGCATCCAAAATTTCAGATGTTCTTATATATCGACGTCTATGAGGCAGATTTGGAACTCCGGACTTGAAGGGAGCACACCCTCGTCCGCCACATCAGTTGAGCTTCCACAGATGTTGAAAGAGGAGGAGAGGCTGAGGAAATGGCGTCTTTGCCTATCACGTGTAAAGGGTTGTTGGCAACACTTTGGTTGCACCAAATCATGTACATAAATCGAATTCGGCCTCTACATTGCCTCATTCCTGATAAGACAACTATGAAACACCACCCCACCAGTGCTTCATCAACCTAGTGAAAAGAAACACTTTCATGTTGCTATCTCATAAGAATATGTTTAGGAATCCTCTCTAACTTTTTTTCTGCAATTTTGCTTGAAAGTATTCGAAAAATATTCGATTCGATTCGCACTCACACTTCAATATTCGAATTTGCTTCGCACCCAAAATTTTGTTATTCGCACAGCTCTACTACAAATGTAATGCGTGAAACATTGCTTCATGATACAAAAAAGAAAACATGCTCACCTCTCTTAATAATATTTCAAAGGTTCTCGTCTCAGAGGGTGGGAGAGGAGGAATGTTTACGTAGAATATGGTGACACCGTTTCCCTGAAATGTGAAAGTTATGTTTGTGAATACAAGCAGTGGCGCCTCTAGCGAGATTCACTTTGACATAAACAAGACAATAGCTCACAGTAATCTGAACATCAGCATCACTGTAGGTTTCTCCATCACTGTCTGCCGTGAACCGTTGGGTGTAGCGAAGCACTCCTCCATAGGATGCAAGCTGAAAGGCAAAACAAAAGTATGTGTAAGAGAAAACACCAGCAACACTTTGGGATTATCGCAACCACACCACGAGAAGACGCCAGTTACCTTGTTGCCCAAAAATTGTGCTGGAAGTGACCAAAACAAGGTCTCTTTTTCAGCAGGATCACGTGGGAATGATGAGTAGCTGACTTCATTGTTTGATGGGTTGACCACAATGGTCTCAGTGACAATGTTGGAATGGTATCGATTAGACAGCTGGAAATTGTGGGCATATGGATCCCGCAAATCTTGCAAGAGCATCCTGACCTGCAAACATAAGAAAGGAAATAACTTCAGTTTTCTTCTTTGATAGACAGGCCACATGCCAGAAGGAAAGGGGAGCTGATACATGTGAATTACTCTAGGCGGGGGATTGTAATTCATACTATGCAATTACATTCTTTTGAAGTTCGCAGCTGACATGCAACATCACTGAGGTAGAGCTCATCAAGAACTTTGATAGCTGATGTGTCAGTTCTCTATCAATAGCAGTTTCATCTCGAGAAATAGCATATCTAGATGGTGTATGCATTGCAAGCATGTCTTGTACACTGCCATTGTGTCAATGCACCTGCTTCTTCCTGTCCTCAGCAATAGACTGTGATAAGTCAGCACTGTGTGTGCACTGGTCCTTCTTGTCCCCATTAATGTACTGTTTTGTAACACTTCACACATACTAAAATTGCTTAGAGTCACAGGAAGGCCAGAGGATGTGCAATAAAAGGCCTTCACCTCCTCAACTCACCTCGCTCCTGTAATAAGAGCTGCTACTGCACTGCTCAGTGACCCCAAAACAGAAGCAACGAGAGCAGCCTTCGGGGTTCGACGCTTCCAAGTTGAAATATCCTTCCTTGCAGCGGTTGCAATTCTTTCCTTGCACATTGCTCTGAAACAGTAGAAAGGTTAGAGTGAAGCAGACTCCTTCTTAGAATGATGATTTTGCTTTAAACAAGCAATATACCTTCCCTCCGTTTCATGCCACAATAATGCATACTTCAAAAAACCAGGCTGACGAGAACTCGGGTGGCAGCTACAGTATCTGTTCCTTGGCAAGCAGAACATTGTTCTCATGGAATGTGAAAACGCATAAAAAAGCAAGCCTCAAGGAGAGATGCCCTCTTTTACTACAGGCCATTCTCGCTACAAGTAACTCTTTTGAATGAACTGTTCCTGTCTCAAACTAGGTTTTCACACTACCCCAACCCCTTCTAATTATTTAAGGCTTGGATGACCCTCCACACAGTGTGTAGACCACTTTATTCAGAGGAATAGATGTAGCTTGTATGTATGCTGTCCTTTCTGCTTTACTCACCCAATCACAGTGTAGTTGCCATTAATTTGACTTATGGGTAAGAGATGCATTTTCATGCAAATTAGCGTGGCCAGAACTGGAGCTTGCCTTCCACCCTTGCCACATGTGACTTGTGCACCATACCTTTTACAGATGTCTTACATGCCTTGCTGCAGTCTTTACTCCTTAATAAAAAGTCACTTGCTTGTATAAGACTTCTTACTTTTTCTTAGTTTTATAAAGCTACAGATGCTCGTCCTAATCACTTCATTCACTACATACAGGCACTTCCATTGTTATTGTGTGCTAATGTGCATTTCGATGATCACCAATTTTGATAGTGCATTATTTCCATGGTGTGCAGCATGCTAAATGTAACAAAGTGCAACAGCAAGCTAAGGTAGTTATGCTGGCTGAGAAGCAGCAGGTGTACTACTGCCGATTACCTTGCAAGGGCAGTTGTCTCTGGCATCACACTCTTGCCTTGTACTACCTCGGTTGTCACATCTACAGGATGGTACTGAAATACAAAAAACAAGCAGTCGCTGTTACAACTCATAGCATCAGTGCAGTGCATGATTGATGGGCTAAATGTAGCTGCTAATAATTGAATGACTACAAAAAAAGAAAATCTAAATATAACGTGGACTTACTGCAAACAACACAAGGAAAATAAACAAGTAGTGACACAAGAAACACAGGCTACCTGGAACAGACAAACTCTTTCTGACTAGTAAACAGAAATAGAAATAAAGACAGTATGAAATTATAAGGCAGCCCAAAAATCAGTGCACAAGATCAACAACTTTCTTCACTTGAAGTGAAAAGAGGCAGTTCCAGAGATAGGAGGACATGTCATGCTTGTGAATCTGGTGCAATGTGCATATTTCTTAAACCAAACACAGTAGACTTCAAGCAAAGGAACGTCACTTAAACAGAAATGTCAGATAAACAGAACAAAGATGCTAACTTCATTTAGCCATCAGCAGGCGCAACTTTAACAACCGTAGCTTAAGGTATGAGGCCAAGTGGAAAAAGCAATTTTTTTTTCAAAACGTCATTTTTTTTTTGTTTTTGGTCATGTTAAATGTGCAATTGATCGCCAATTATATTGCTGCATAAAGTTTCTGTCTACGCATTTTCTTTCCAAAGATACAAGCAAAAATGTTAGACCACCCGTCATCTACGAAACCGAAACTGAAAGTGCCAGTTTTGTGTGCATCATAAAATTAGTTAGATATGTAGTACCTCGTTGGTTATTTAACAATCATGTCAAATGCGAACATGTAATAAGGCTCTAATAGCATTGTAAACCCATCATTTTTAATCATAAAAGTAATAAACTCCTCTCCAGGTGGACGTGCACGCGCAACATCGTACACCTCAAGGACACGTATGTGAGCCTGTAACGTCATTAAAGTTGCTTTGTATGATGCTGTGTGTCATTTTAATAATGCATACCTGCCAAGTTTGGAGAAACGGAATCCGGGAGATTTACTCAACGGGGGGGGGGGGTTACTGCGATAGCAATTATACGGACATTAGGCAGTTTTAGAATAGCGTGCGCAAAGCTGTGCGTTGGCTTCTCGCGCAACTGCGCATGTGTCGTGCGCTAACCGCTTCCGGGCTCCCGTTAAGTGACGGAAATAGCGGGCTGCAAACGCTAACGCTAACTTAGCGTACGCTAATCTAAAACTGCCTACCGTCAGCGGGATTTTGCGGTCGCCGCTGATCTGTACAGAGTCCAAACTGATAACATCGCTTACGCATCGTCTGTTTCACGTGCGAGTAAAAGCGCGCTAGCGCTAGGGACGAACGCGGTTGAAGCAGAGATGAAACAACCCGACCGTCACCGTCGCGCGAAGGGCACATGCGATAACATCGCTCCGCGTGCGAGGCCTGTCGTCGCCTGCTTACCAGTTATTTTGTCGGGCAAGGGACCATAAGGGGCGCCGTTGAGACGGGGACGGTCGCGAGCGCTGGCGAACGCGCTATCTCGACAGACATTGGTAACGGTTACCCTTTTAAGTGTTGGGTTCTCCACTTAAAGCAGTAGTGACAAAATTCTGAAGGCGAGATAACTTGTGGGATAGATTTGTGTATACAAAAATGCATCATCTAAGAAATATTAACGGCTGATATAACCTATAACACATTTAGGATCAATTTTTAAATTGCGTGTTGCGCATCTGTACGCGGAACGTCCCACCTCGCGTCACGACATCAAACAACAGCCACCTGCATCACAAGCTTGTGTTGGCGCCATAATTCTTGCGAGCGCTCTCTCCTAGCGAAAACAGAGCACACCTTTTTTATGTACTTATATGTACGCATCACAGGCAAGATGCGGCTGCAGCGCTATGACACGTTTGCGATGGCAGCACTGCGGCACAAAGTGCACAGCTACTTCATGCGCAATGCAACTGAGTTGACCCTTTCTACCATCGTTAAAAAAAAGAAGAAGAAGAATCTTTTCGTCCTTTCTACTACGTGGCCAGACAACCTTGCTCATGTGGCCAGACAAAACACTGGACGCGTGGGGCAAAACTGGATTTACGGGAGATTTTCCTATGACCCGTACAACCGGGAGAAACGTTCAAAATCTGGGAGTCTCCCGGGTAATCCGGGAGACTTGGCAGGTATGATAATGGCAACAGAAGCACATTTGATATTTTGAAGCAAGTTGGCTTCGAGCCTGGCCTCTAAAAACTTGCCTCACAAACGATCAGCACTGCATCGCGAAAGCATCCTATCACGGCACTGATGCTGCAAAGCAAGCTAGAAAAGAAAAGGGAATTTGCCGCTTGAGCAATGGCACACAATAGTAAGGTGCAGGATGGAACTAGCTACAAATATCGAGAATTTGTGGGCTCTTGGTCACCTTGTGTAAGCGCTGCACATGTTTCAAATCTTTTTTTTGTTGATTTTCTCAGAACTAACATTTTTGGTATTTTTCCGTACGCGAACATTCACAACGTTTTTGCTAATAAAAATTTTTCATTAAAACTTGGCACACTTTTTTACCACATTAGTGGGTGTGCAATGAACCTCAATAAGCAAAATCGTGCCACAAGATTTAATATGGCTGCCTGTTATACAAAGGTGCCCCTAGTGTTAGTGCATAATTTCTTGGTTATTTAATCACTATAATTTTAGTACTCATCTGATGTCATTTGCTTTGGTTCATTGCACTGGCCAAAGCTTCTTCTATGTCTCTGCAAAAAATGAGGTTTTTTTGTTGAGTGGAATTTGAGTTAGGATTGTTCGCGTGAGGCCCACTTTTAATGAAATTTTTAATTATGAAAAATTAACAAAAAATAGGACTTGCTTTATAACGCTAACATCCTACTAAAAAAAGGTCTGCTTTACAATGTAGACTATTATATCTAGTGATTATCGCTTTTTAAAAATTTTTTTCCGACACTTGGCCTCGTACCTTAAACAAGAATTTTTTATGAACTTAGGTTTGAACTTCGGTTTCAAGGTGACATCATTTGTGTGATAGATTTGTGTAGATACACGTGCATCATCTACAAAACATCAACGACATATATAGCCTAGAACATATTTAAAATCAATATTAAAGTGTGTGCTGCACAACTGCACGTGAAACGAAGCACCTCGTGACGGCGACAACCACTTGGTTTGAGTTTAGACAACTAAAAACCAGAGCTACGTCACGAGTTCGCATTGGCTGCCGTGCTCCTTGCGTGCGCTCTCTCCCTCAGTTGTTCATGGGGTGCTCACTTGTATGTTGTGCCACATGCAGCACGCATGAAAAGGGTGTCAATGTTTTGTGTGTTTGCGTGGCCAGCTGTCAGTCTTTCGTCAGTTCTTTCTTGGTGTCTCGTCCTGCTGCGCAGTTTTTTCTTAATATGTTCCCGTACCAACTCGCCCAACTTTCAACCCTTGTTATGCACAAAACCCTGCCGAGTCCCACCTCACTCGGTGCCCTCTAAAATACAAACTGTGAAAGGGCGCTATAAAAACATCTACAATTAATGAACCGTCGCGCGTTCAGGCAAATGAGGTTTCCAGCCATGATAGGGGGGTCATTAGCTACTTATTGCAACAGAAAAAACAGGACGTAAAAATTTTATTGCCAGTACTCATTTAAAAAACAAATCTGAAACCAAAACTACTACATTCTTCGAAAACATTATACCGCAGAGAAAACATCAACAGTCCAACAACTGCAAATGATGCTAAACTGTAAACAGAAGGCCATTCACCAGGCAGTTGCAGTGCTGCAGTTGCTATACGGCATAAACAATGTCTTCTGTGCTTCGTGATGGTGCCAGTCTAAAAGCAAGAGCACAGAGTGCACCCTGCCTGCTACAAACTTGATGTCACGAAAGGGAAAAAGCATGGCAGAGCTTTGCAGTCTGCAAATCCCAATCATCACAAGTATTTATTTATTTATTCATTTGGTTTGGATACACAAAAAACCAAAAGACACAGAGAAATAGGGAGGGAACTGTAACCTAAAGGGGCGCAATGCTTCTTCAGGAAGGGGGAAACATAGAGGAAAGGAAGATAGGAGGAAAGAAAAGAGGAACGAAAAAACAAATAACACAGGCGGGTACACAAATCCACAAACAATATAAGGTGAAGAGAACAAAAGACGCTGCCCAGAATAGCAGCTTTTGTAGGACCAGGTGCATACATCTAGTATGCCTTGACACAAATGTATGAAAAGGTACCCGTGCTTCAAGTACTCATGCGGTGCCAACTTTCTTACTAGTTTCCTCATTCTGAATGGGAAAGTAGCATAGGTTGCATATAAAAATGGCATGCACATGAGCAATAATATTCAAAGCATATTGTGGGTTTGTTTAATGCAGTTATATTAAAGCAACTCAATGCTTTTCAAACAAGTACTACTGCTCTTGATTTTTGTGTCAGTCTCTGAAACAAAAATTCAGCAAATAGAACATTTTCTTCCTATCCTTTAGTTCCGTTTAAGTGGAATTTACTACATTAATCTGACATGCATGTTATTACTTCAGTGTAGCTGCTGCCAATTATGTCCACCTGCTAGGCAGATGGGTCACGCACCAACTTTGACGAATGAATTTTTACATGATTGTAAACAGTAAGTTGCACCTACACTGAATGCCTTTTTGAAGCATCTTTTGGCATGTACTAGTTATGAATTTTATCAACCTATAATAACACCAAGTCAGCAAAAATTGTGATACATGCCCTTTGGTTTCATCACATACACTTAATTATTTCATCGACGATTACTGTGAACCAAATTCATTCGTCCATGTTCAGTTACCACTAGTAGAGAGAGTAAACGTACCCAGGACAGCCTCACAGTCACTTGGAGTGCCTCCGGTAGCATCACCAATAAAACCAGGTAGGCATTCTTCACAATATTCACCCTGTGTATTGTGTTGGCAGTTCTGGAGTGAAGAAGAAAGATCAAGACAGAGAGATGTCAAATTATTTCACTTAGCAGATATTTGTTTCGTTCGTCTAGTGCATTAAAATTGTTGCTTTATAAAACACTAGTATGCTCAAAACTAGGATATTCTGCATCTGTCTGGAGCTCCGGCATTGATTGAGTCATTTCCAATTTGGAAGCCGTGCAGAACCGTGTCTGTCGTTTTATACTTTCAACTATAAGTGAACAAGTAGTGTAACTGCCATGATGTTAGGTTTGTCCCTCCCTCTTCTCATCACAGGTAAGTAGCTTCATTATGAAATTTTCATAAAATTTGCCACGACAGCTATCTGAAAGAAATAACTAACAAGACCGCCTTACATATCAGCACACTTTGATCACCACAATAAAGTTGGGATTCCATCTTGTCACAAAAAATGTTCTCATGACTCATTCATACCCAGAAGATGTGTCAGCTGGAATCACCTTGCCCATGATATTGATTATATAACAAATACTAATGTATTTCATAAAACTATTTCTTTTTCTCTAAATGAATGTGTGCTTGTTACTGCATAATTTCTTCCCCAACAGTTTGAAAGTTGTTTTCAATGTATCCCCACTGCATTTCTAAGAATCATTGTCTTCCTGTGCGTCTGTGCCTATTATGCATTTGTAAGTCTTTTTCTCATTTTGTCTTGCAGTTTATAATGTATTCCTTGTGTATCCTCTTTCCCCTCTGCAATGCCCCCCGGGCCCTGAGGGTACAAGAAATAAACAGTGTTTTGAGATGCCGATTCATCCTACAGTGTTACACCGAATGCCATCCTTTGTACACTCACACTGCAGGCTCCAGTCTCTGGGTCACAGTCACTGGAGTGGCCATTGCAGAAGCAGGGCACACAGAGCCCCAAGTAGAGGCCAGCACCTGAGCGTGTGTATCCAGCATCGCAATCCTCACACGAAAGGCCCTTGTAGCCAATGGGGCAACGGCAGTGCTCCACAGCGTGAGCCAGGGCCTGCCCAGTCGGATACTCCACGGCTATGTCAAGAGATGCCTCCACAAGGCTGCGCCAATCAAAGATGTGCACTTCACTAAAGAATTTGCTCCAGCTGCCTTCGTTATTTTACAAGGTAATAATGATTACACTAAGAAGTAAAAGAGAAGGATGCATAAATTGAAAAATATAGCAACTTCACCTCTAATGTTTTTTTCTTACTCAGCAAATACCCTAGCCTAGGCATGCCCTATTTATTCCATGGCATTTCCCACATTTATGCAGTCTTTCATAGGCATGCACACAAGGGCGGCACCCCCCCCACCACCACCCCCTTTAATCAGATGGGTTACGCACCAACTTTGACGAATGAATTTTTACATGATTGTAAACAGTAAGTTGCACCTACACTGTTTACAGTGTAGGTTACAGTGTAGGTTACAGTGGGGCGCCAAGCCTCCTCCATACCTTTCTATCATTCCTTCCAATAGTCATGATGATGCTTGTGTTGCGGAAACCCTTTGCCGGGTGGAGGAGGCTTGGCACCTCGCTCGACTGCATGCTCTGGCTTCACAAAACCAGTATTAATCCCGATATAACAGTAGACAACAGCAGGTAGCTTATGACCCTGGTCACTTAGTGTAGCTATGGATTTCTGTACATAAATGTGAACTGTGCTGAAAACTGCTTGCCGACTATACTGGACCATTTATCATGATTGAGCATCTTTGTGAGGTGTATTGCATGCCTCACTGCCAGTGGAAGACAGTCATCCAAGACTGTTGTCGCACATATAGCCTACCTCAAGTCATTTACTCAGCGACTGCCCAACTGACCTCTCACCCAGCGGGCTTCACTGTGAGAGGAGCAATGTTACAGTGGGTCCAATCTAGTGAAGCAGCAGCGACAACAACAAAGGAGCAGAAAGAGAAGTATGATGCACAGTAGCGGCACACACTTACCGCCCAGCCCCTGTAAATAAACCTCTTTTAAACCTTGTTTACAAACCCCAAAACAATCTACAGGAGTCCCAGATCCCTTGAGTGTCTCTTGTAACTGTATCGGTAGATTGCACAAAGCTCCCACTAGCAGCAAGCAGCAGAAAGTTACTGAGGCAAAGCCCAGAGCCAGAAGCAAAAATATCAGCGGCATTAACAAGGCCCCAGTAACTAGCCTTCAAAGATGACTGGTAGCTTGTGTTCATGATAGGCATCAACTTTTGTTGGTGTAGTTTTTGTCTTGCTAATGTGACTAACTGAGTGGTCTTGACTTGAGATTGAGCTGCCCTTTTCTGCATAGCACAAACCACACAACAACTTTCAGGTGCCATCTTACTTCTCCACAATGCCAAATGGTGCATGCTGCGCTGTCACCCTGCCTTGCTTTTGAATGCCTCGCTTTTGAATGCCTCGCTTTTGAATGCCTCGCTTTTGAATGCCTCACTTTTGAGTGGGTGATTTGAACACAGTAGAGGAGCACGCTTCATTTACCTACGACTTTCTTGACAACCCCTACATTGTTTTCTGGCACAAAAAAATCTTGACAGTTTTCAGGAAGGGCATTCTAACAATCTGTATTGACTTCGGTGTCCCTTTATATGTAATTATTAAAACAAAGGTAATGAATGTTCACACAGAACAGAAAAAATGCAGTGTAGGGACTAGTTCACCACGGAACACAAACATATGTACAGATATTTAAGGCAGGGACAAGTGTCCATATATTTCCACTCCATCTTTCTAATGTGGCTAAAATAAAACCTATAAAATTTACAGTTGCTTCAGCAAAAAAAACCTATAACATAATATTTAAGTAGAGGCAGATCACCAGGCTCCGTAATCAGCACATGAAGCACGAAAATGTGTCTACAGTTACCTGGCAGTGTCGGTCTCTTCACTGAGTGTTGCTTTTACAAGTATGGAGCTCAAGTCGGCAAGCACCATCAGGAAGTGCTCTCTGGTTGCAGGTAAACCATCAGCTCTGATCCATGAGGTCTGAAAGCAGTTATAGTTGAGCACTCAAACCAAGAACTTTTAAGTAAGCATCTTTTTGGAAAAAGCAGCTACTTTAATTAACAATGTTATAAGAAAGCACTGAAGAAGCGTATACAGTGCAGACTAATGGGCACGTCTTCTGTTACACAGGGTTCCTGAGAATGAGAAAACATAGCGTTGGGTTTCTAATCTACAATGACATTGTAAGTAACATTGATGAATTCTACGGTATCAATGAAAAGGAAGCAAGCATAGTGATAAAACTATTTAGGTGATATAAAGTGACAGTACTAGGCTATATGCTAAAACATACAGCTATGACAATGAGCAAGAAGAATAGTTCTATGAGGATAAATTTGCAATGCAAAAAGCATGCAGTAAAAGATAAGCAAGACAATGTTATTAGCAATTTTAATGACATAGTGAATGTGGCAGAACTCTGCTACTTTGAAATGTACAGTACTCAGGCAAGCTATCCAGCCTGGCACAGGACACTGAAGTTCCATGTGTAACTGTCGATGAAGTTAGAAAGACCCTACAGTATATGTCCCGTGGAAAAGCAGCTGGAGAAGATGGTTGTGATTTGACCAAAGATGGTGGGTATATTATATTTAAGAAACTTACAATACTTTATACAGAATGCTTTAAAGCTTTAAATGTACCATTGAGCAGGAAAAATGCCAATATTATACTAACACATTGAGGAGACATAAAATACTTCAAGAATTATACACCCTTCAGCTTGCCTTCAGTATTATACACAATACTTGAGATAATAATTTCAAAGTAGAGAAACACTTGACCTAATCAACCTAGAGAGCAACCTGGCTTAAAAAAAGAGTACTCTACAATAGATTACAGCCCTGTGATTCATCAAGTAATTGAGAAATCTGCCAAGTACAACCAACTCCTATATATACAGGCATTCATAGACTACGAAAAGGCATTCAACTCAGTAGAGATACCAGCAGTTTTGGAGGCATTGCGTCGTCAGGCAGAACTTAAGACGTGTGAATACTTTACCCAACATCTATGAAGATTACCACAGCTACCCTGCTTCTCAACAAGTGAAAAAAAAAGCACTCGATAAAGTTGTCAGGCAAAGGGACACAATCACTTCAATGTTCTTCGCTACATGCTTAGAAAAAGTATTTAAACGACTAGATTAGGAAGAAATAGCAATAAAGATTAACAGAGAATACCTCAGATCAATTGCAGAAAATGACTGAAGACCTAAACCAAGAAGTAGGCTTGAAGATAAATATGGCAAAGGAATGAGAGTTCACAACAGGCAAGCAGACTAAAATCTGTATGTTTGTCAAGGTCTATCTCCAACAGGGAAGCCTTCTCATGTAAAGGAAATTCACCAAAAAGCAACGATGGGCTGGAGCACATATGACCGTCATTGCCCCATCATGACCAGCAACTAACCGCCGTCTCCAAAGCAGAAAGTGTACAACCATTGCTCTTGCCGGTGCAAATATGTGGGACCGAGACTTTGAGGACAGAAGCTTTATAAGGACCATGCGGCATGCGATGAAATGGGAAATGATAGGTGTGACATTAAGAGATGGGAAGGAAATAGAGGGGACCAGAGAACGCTAAGAGGTCATTATGGATGGGCACCAACTAGCCCATCAATGCATTGTGTTAAGCACCAGCTGATTTTTGCAAAAATACAAATTTTTGAGATTATGACTGACTATATATTTTTGTTTACAAAGTAACAAAGAACTAATCATGCGAAGCACCAGGTCCTAGTTTTTAATTTTGACAGGAAGCTTTGCATATTCAGAAAGGTTGCTGTAGTGTCATTTGGTTTACCATATTGTACAACAGTAAGGAAAAGCATAATAATTTCATATTTTTCTGCATTCTGCTTCTTATAAGACCTGCATATAAGTAATAATGCTGTTAGAACACATTAACTGAAAATGTAACTCACCTCATACATTGGAATTGACACTGTCTGTGGAAACCTGAGTTTCAGCCTCTCAGGATGCCTGTAGATGAGTATGATCTTGTTTCCCTGATAATGAATGCAGTATTGTATCAGTAAATAAAGCTGCAGGAAATACCAGTAAGTGTCAAGCAAGGTAAAAACTTACTGTGATCTGGACATCGGGACTTCTGCTTTGTCTGTCAGTACCATCACTCCTTATTGTATAGTTCAAAAATCCCCCATATGACGTCACCTGTAAAGAGAAATAGCACAAAAATGCAACAGATTAAATGGCTACCATAAGTAGAAATAACTTTAAACGGACACTAAAGAGCAAAACGATTTTTCTCATATTAGTAAAGTACTCTTTCACGATGCCAAAAACACCACGCTTGCTGCAAGAAGACGCTTAGTAAGCGAGAGAACTCGCAAAAAGAAAATGTGGGTGGCGAAGCCACCTAGAAGTTTCCGCACCATTCGCCGTGACATCACATGTTTTGACGGCGCCTACTAGGGACTACGTTGTTCGTAATCGGTAGAAATGAAGTACATTGTCCTCTGAGGGGGTCATAGACTTAACATACGAAGTTTGGGGTAATTTTGTTGAGCCCATGGCACCAAAATGCGATAAATGCACTTTGAAATCCGTGACGTAACACGGGGAGATTTCGGTGCGAAATTTAAAAATGAAACTTTGAACTTGATTTTCTCCTCTATTAACAAACCTATGATGGCGAAATTAACGACATTAGACTTCTCAGAGCACAACTTATCAATCTAAACCAATTCATTGTTCCTCTTTAGTGTCCCTTAAGTAGGCGTGTGCTGTTATTTCAAATTTTGAACATGAATTGAAAAGCCCATGCCATTTAATTCATAATCTATTTGACAATTTCCAAACTGAAGTTGATGGGTATTGTTTCTTTGTGAATATATGATAACAACACTTATTGGTGATGGACAGAATGATAGATGTCAGGACTTTTCTGAATTATTCTTCTGCAGAATAACTGCTGCAGTTGTAGCACAATGGCAGCAGTTCTTCAATGAACACATACAGCACATAGTTCTCACTAGTCAATTCAATTCAATTTTCAATAATTCAATAAGAATGACTTTCCTTTAGGTATATAGATCATATACAAAATTTTAAAATTAGTTATTTGACCAGTGTCCCCATGTTTGCACCTAAACAATTTATGGTGCTGCAAGACCACACTTTCTCAGTATATGCAGGTATTTACACTAGGTAACATGCTTAAGAAATACCATTGCCATACAGCTCCAGATGATTAAAAGCAGTTATATTTGTAGCTACAAGTGCCTCAGTTATTATGCAGCTTAAATCTTAATGATATGCATATATTAAGCCCAATCTCTTCTTATATCAAACAGACTCTGCACAAGTTTCATATCTGATGTTGATTAATAACTGTGAAGTTAGTCTATATTTGATTAGATTAGAATATTTTGTTGTATTTGTGCAACCGCAATTTTAAAAGAACGCCAACTATCAGTTAAGTTTACTTTTTCATTGCTGTAAAAAGTACATATGACTGCACATGCTCCGACACAGACACCCCCCCCCCCCCCAGAACAAAAAATCCAACAGAGGCGAATGGCGCAATTATCTGTATCTTTAATGCCATAAAAAAAAATCTCTTATCACATATGTATATTTGCAAGAAGCTCTACAGTAGTTACTAGCTGTCAGCAGTGCCTCTGTGCATTCTTTTCCCCTTTTGTTTTTGTTTTTTTCTCTGTAATAAATGCCTACCAATTACCCCAGACTTCAGTTACTTTACAACGACAAAAAGCCCATATTTCTAAAAGGCAGGCGCAACTTTGCTGCTCCACTCATCGCTCACTTGTGATACGTAACTACTGAACAGAGAACTCCTTTTAATGTCAATATGTTTAAAAATACTTCCTCATGTGAATTCATGATGTGGTCGTTGCTAATGTTGCCACTACTGTTCTAATAACGCAACCACGTATGTGATCAGGACAATGGTTACATATGTGGGGTTACATTTGATGAAATATGCAATGAGGAAAGCATACTTGATGAACCTAGCCATGCACAGAAGTGAACTGTTGGCAAGCGTTAGAGACCACAAGTTTCTAGCACCAACTTTTGCACTACCAGCGACTTACCTTATCGCCCAAGAACCTCTGAGGAAGTTGCCAGTAGTAGGACTGACGAGGATGTGCTGCAAAGTCCTGATAAACCAGCTCCTTGCTCCGGGGATCCAGCTTCAGTCCACGGTCAATTGTTGTAGCCCTGTCTAAAGTTGTCAGATGGACACCCTCAGTACTAGTCGAGAACCTTAACACCTCCTGAAAAACAGAGATGGTGTGATGTTGACTGGTCTTCAAGTATGGAATTTTGATTTTTACTTCAAATGACTTCCTAGTTTTTTATAGAAAAACACTGATCTTACTAAGATTCAATGAAGTGAAGAATTGTTATTCTTTCTCTTTCAAAATGCTTCGCTATAGAAAACTGTGTTAAAAAACCACTGTGCTTTACAATATTTCTTTTGCTTGACCATTCATCAATACGTCAAAATATTAACAGTGCCACAAGGCTTATATGAGAGAGCTATAATGTACAAAGCTTACAAGAGATTTAGCTCAAAAAGCAATAACACAAACACTGTGCTGAACATTTTCAGACAATTAGTAGTAAGTAAAACTAACTTGGTGCAAGAAAAAAGGCACACCTGCTCTCTATGGTAGAAGCTACTGGAACAGGACTTGGTGATGCCCATGCAGAAGCATTCCACACAGCCAAGAGGAGAACTTGGGTGAAGGTGGAAGGAGTTTGCTT
This sequence comes from Rhipicephalus sanguineus, assembly GCF_013339695.2. Taxonomy (NCBI): domain Eukaryota; kingdom Metazoa; phylum Arthropoda; class Arachnida; order Ixodida; family Ixodidae; genus Rhipicephalus; species Rhipicephalus sanguineus. The sequence goes on from NC_051179.1 coordinate 10,009,676, forward strand.
TGCATTGGTCACATGAAGCTCCGGTCACCAGGGGCTAAGAAAGGACAGATGTAGGACACACAACAATCCCACTGAATATGGCTGAGAATAGAAGCACATCACTCTACAGTTTTGATACATCTAGAGAAGACAAGAAGTACTGACTTCTAACAAAATTTATTAGAAAATTCATGCAAAATATGTACAAGTTGCATTAATCATCAATGTTGAAGCATTGTGGAAGCATATATCAAAATGCCAAGGGAGAGGTGATCTACACCCACACCACAGACTTCTTCAAGCTACCGTTATGTCAAAGATCTTCCTTTTCACCGGACACTGGCCTGCCTACGAGAAAAGATGGGGACCCCTGCGTATATGTTCTGGGAACGGGATAATGGGCAAGACCAGACTGCCCCTTGCTGAATCAGACGGCGCGGCCAAAAAGAACGAGAGAAGGAGAGTGGCCAGCGCGGGGAACTCGGCGGCCGAGCAGTGACGAGAGACATTTTGTACAACAAAGGACGATAGATCCTCAGCTCCCTAACCCAGTTGTAAATATGTCAAACAAACTTCTTGTATCATTTAGAAACCTCAGCGCCATCGAGTTATTGATAGCGAACCTTCTTATAACACGTTACCAATGTGGAGTTGACACAGGCATTTTCGAAGGGACAATTTTATTTTATTTAGTTGGTGAAATAACTACCATCAATGGCCTGTAATGCATTGTGTGAGAAAAAAGTGCATATCCTGGGGTGCCCAGTGGACAAAGCTATATTAGTTTTGCCAGAGGAAGGCACCAAGTGGCCAATATACATAGTTTTTATGGGATTCTTGAGGCGCATGTCGAGCCTGGACCAAAAGGTTGATGCTAAAAATATACTGGCTGGTGATGTGCAACATAAACATACCTTGCACTGACACAGGCCGGTTGATGGACTTCGCTGTGGACTTAGGCTGCCAGCTGTATCACACTGTGGTGCACCTTGTGAGAACATAGTTTCCACGAATGTTAGCAGATTCATGCTAATCTATTGCCTCACTTTATGAATACGCAGACAGTGTCACACACATGCAGGTGCTTATAGCTAAGCTTGCTGGCTGCAAAGTAACAATCTACATTTATGGCTAGCAGTACCATAGTCATTCCCCTAAAAATGATCACCATTAGTGCATAATTAGGCTTGTGTGAAAAGTAAATTTTAGGTCCGAAGCGAATTCAAAGCGAATAGTGATTTGGTCGAAGCGAATTTCGAAGCGAATTCAAATAGTTTATATCGTATATTATAAAAAAAGGGAGCATATTTGTCCTGACCCAACTAACCAGCGCAATATTTTTAAAGTTGAAGCAAGGCATATGCATATGTCATTCTTTTTCGTTCAAAGGGAAGTGGAAGCAACTTTGAGTAATAGCAGGATTTGACTTTCTGTAGAATGCAAGTGATAACCTGTAAAATATGTTACGTTTTAAAATTTACTATACTTTGAGCATATAAGACGGTATAACAAGCTTTTAAACTTAAAAAATTATGAATCGATGTGAGGGTAATACAGTAAAATCTCATTAATTCGAACTCTGTTATTTCCGAATACCGCATAATTAGGATTTCCTTGGCCCCATATTTTGCAATGTAAATTTGAGTAGATAATTTGAAGTGGCGGTCAGTACCGGCCCGGTTAATTCGAAAACTTTGGGTGCCATGTGCCAAATCCTCGATCCCGATTTAGCCGCAAATCCACAGAAACGATGGCCCTTAGGAGCCACAAGGCAGTGCAATGTAGCGATACTAATGGGTGACAAGTGAAGCATTCCAGCCTCGCTGCTTACAGCGGAAGAAAAGAACTAAACAAAAGGCGGTCTCGTGGTCAGCTGAAATGTGCGCCTGCGGAAAAGACGTGCTTCACTGCAACACAGCGGTGACACGTGGGCAGCATGACGCATGCTTCTCTCAACGTCAGCGCGTCATGGTTTAGCCATTCTTTCTGGGAAAATAGAGAAATTAATGAAGGACGGTCTGATGGAATTCGCGACGTATGCGAACCTCCAAATGGCGGTTGTTCCGGCAATTTGCGCACTTGCACTGCTGGCGGAGTACCTGCCTGAAACGCCTACTTCGAAAACTCAGTTCGAAAACTTCAATGATCATCTTTTCCACCCAGAACACATCGCGAATTCCGTCACACTGGTCATTATTTATTTTACCAGAAAGAATGGGCGAATGGTCGCATCATGACGCGCTGACGCTGCGAGGAGCAGGTGACATGCTGCCCGCGGGTCACCATTGTGTTGCAGCGAAGCACATCTTTTCCGCAGGCACGAATTTCAGTTGACCACGAGACCGTTTTTTTTTTCCTCTTTCTCTTTTTTCTTGCGCTGGCAGCAGCGAGGCCTGCCGTTTCCCCGGTTTAGCGGCAAAACTGGGACCAGGTATTGCTGGAAGACATAACCCTTGTAGCCTCAAACTAGCAGGCACAGCAAACGACCACCTCTGATTACTTCCAGTAATTCAAAGTTCCTTGCATCCCGCTTTTTGTATGTTTGGTTAATTCGAAAACCCGCTTAATTAGATTTTTCATAGTCCAAGTGACTTTAAATTAACGAGGTTTTACGTATGTTCATTTAAACTTGAAGTGGGGCTCTTCGCGACAGTGCGGATTTTTCCTGGAAAGGTGTATTCACGGTACAGCACTCCTCCACTGCAGTGAAACAACCTTTACAGGGGGTTACATGCGGTTTATTATGTCTATTCGTTCATTTCGAATACTTCGAAATTTCCTAGAATTTAAATTCGTTTCGAAGCGAATTCGAATACTGTAATATTCGTTCGAATATTCGAAGTGCTCGAATATTCGCACAAGCCTATGCATAATGTATTAATACATTTGATGTGAAAATAACCAACATAAGGTTTTAAAGTTTAAGACAGATCATGAGCAAGGATCCTTCTGCAAATTTATTTTATGTAGTAATTTGATTTACACTGTTTTCAGCCTGACCTTCAGATATGCAATCTTGGCATTGCAGCATATACTTCTAAAGGAGGTGACCTCTATAATTGAAAGATAGTGTTGACTTTTATTGAAAGAAACAGCCCTTTGACTTGGTGTCATATTCTATCATCAAATAAAATACTAATAGTGACGAAAAGCGTGTAACCAAAATGTACAGCATTAACACAAAAGTACAAAGATGAGTAGGATTAATATAATATGTGTGGAAATCATGCATCATACCAGGACACGAGCTAAACAAGTGAAAATACCTACTCAAAACATCAGACAGCACGCAGTCAAGTATGAGCGAGAAATGTTCATGCAATTGTAAGATACAACTGAAGCAATATGCAATAAACTAGGAAAAATATAAACAGACAATCAAGCCAAGGAAAGTATAGGGGTGGTTACTGCAGTAATATGATACAAATGTATGATATAAATAACAACTCCTATACTCTCCTTGGCTTGATTTTCTGTTAGTTCGCATTATCGTTGCATCTAACAAAGAAAAACGAGCCCTTAAATTCCCCTTCTTTCATAGGAAACAGATGGTAATACTAATTAGAACAGATTTTGTAAAGTAGTAGAAATACATATATAAAAATTATGTATTTTCAGCTTTGGTACTATTATCGCAAAAACAAGAAATGTTTTCCCATGTGATGCAATTACAATGTCTATTTCGGTGAAAATACCCGTCAGTTATAGTTTTATTATGCTGTGGAACTTTCTCTTCTCTAGGGCAGAGTGAACAGTGCGAAAGATTACAATAATGGCATCAACTAAGAGCCATTTATCATCATCACTAATCTAACACTGATGCATGAAACAAAGAAAAAAAAGTGGGGGGCAGGCAAGCAGAGAGGTGCGCCAGACCAGCGTGCCATTAAGGTGCACAGCACCCTCACATGCTCAAGGTTAGTAAGCGGGAATCCACACACCACAATTGCTCTCATCAGACATGTCTATGCAGTCTGCCTTGCCGTCGCACCTTTTGCGAACACTGAGGCAAGTTCCATCAGGACATCTGAATTGGTTATAACCACATGCTAGGAGTGAGAACAGCAAGAATCAGTGAGATGAAAAGCATGGCAGGAAGAAAACCCACAGGACACGAGAGAAGCAAAGAACCCGTTTAGTCGCCTTAGGTTACAATGAGCCATTGAGGTACTGGTAAAGCACCAAGGGATACTTATTTTAGTACTTGTAAGCCCAGGACCACTACGAATAAATTTCTTATTAAGAAGAATATGGCACACAACCTAAAGTTGGAATGTAGGCATTAAATTGTATTAAAAAATATTATCGCTTTTCTAAAGCAAGTGGGGAACTACAGCTTTAGAAGGTGTCATTAAAATGTTAGCTTGATGAAGCACTCTGAGAAAAAAAAGTGATGCATGATGACTGATGTTAAAATGCATAGTTTACTATTACTGCCTCCATTAGCTATCTCTATGTTATGTTTACAGAAAAGATCACAAAAGAACATGTGTCTACCCACAATGTTTGCTCATTATTTAAGAAGCCATGTCAAAACTGGTGCTATAAGCACCACCCATTGCTTAACTCTAAATAGCATCTAACAGTATACACTTTATTCTCTCTTGCATTAAAAAAATTTTTAATGAACCTCATAGCCTGCCATGTTTTTTTTTTTTTTTTGCAATCCAATTCACTTCCAGGTGTAAACATACAGGGTTTCTAAAACTAGTTGGACCCATACGCAGGCTAGTTGTGGGTCCACTGAAAGAGAAATATTTTTTGTTATTGAGGCTTGCCTATTTTTAAAAAGATTTATTTGAACTCTAATTTTTCATCCTCAACAACAATGGGGCACTGATGCAGGAGAGCCTGTCAAACCAGAACTAATGCTTGCAATGAAGCAAGAAGATGAACAATGCAGCCCTAATCCACAAATACTGTTTCTGTTCGACAAATCAACAAAAGATGAGCTATTGCATACAGTGCCATCTTTTTTTATCCAGTATGCTTTATACATTTCATACAGTCTCTGGATCTTATATTTCTGCAGAATGGTTGCATTGCTTAGATAAGGAAAGCATTGCAACATCAGGTCTACACTCTACATGCACAACAGCAGGCTGAAGAGGATGGCGGGGCCTGCACATGCTTCATTTTCTTTCACTCTGAAAAACTTCAGCAAAATATGCAGACTTGTCAATTCTGTTCAAACCTTCTTCGTGCAATAGGAAGCAATACAGATAGAGTATGCCACCTGTACCACCGAATCAGTCTACGAGATACTGCTCAGCTGTCTAGTGGCAGGTCCTACATCCAACAAACAAGCCATTGTGTCAACAGCAGGCAGGCTAGCTGTTTAAAATAACAAGTAGGCAGCAACCTGGCATCTCATTCATTCATTCATATTCATTGAATCTTATTACACTGTCAGTCGAATTGGGGCTATTACAGGAGACTGCACTGCACAGCACGGCAAAGATTGTGGGTGCTTTCCTGATCTCGGCAACACAACCATTCTACAGAAATATGGGATCCAGAGAATGCATGAAATGTATAAAGCATACTGGATAACAAAAGATGGCTTTGTCGGATAACAAAGGATCGTTGTAACACAACTATATCATGAAAGCGTATAGAAGGCAGAGGATGTGTGAAATATGCAATGTGTACAAAAATATAACTAAGATGGCATCCATCAGTGCACTTTCAATTAGCCCATCTAACAGTGACATTTAATATAGAATCATATGAAATTGCCTGTTTAATACGGCAATAAACATTAATTTCAGATCAACACAATGCAGTTCACCTTCTTGCTTCGTATCGTATTTTCGTGCTTGTTTTGACCCAGTTACTCATAAATGAAAAAAGCTTTTTAATCGTACCTCAGCAAGTACAAATAATAAAATACTGTTTTGCTTCATACATGTAACAGCAGAACGGGGGAAATTTATATTGAAAGAGAGCGCGAAGTGTGCAATTTTTCTAGACATGTTGCTCACTGCAATGTGTTGATTAAACTTGTGCCACTGACTACTCAGTGATTTATTTCATGTGTGCAAGCACCTCGAACAATTTTTGAAATGTGGTCACCACTAAAATATACAATTTCTTCTATGTCTAAGCATACTCCCAGAATTTGAGGCCAGATTATGGCTGCTACGCATGATTCTCAATTGCAGGATGTGCAATAAAATTTGAGAAAGTTGGTACTTATGATGTTGATATTCTGAAACTGGAATGCAAAGGTCCGCACATAGACTAAGACCACATGAAGAAATGGTTTAACATAACTCTCACACGTCCAGCTTTTATTCACTAAATATTCTGCCAGACACTGTATTAGGCAAATGAATGCACGAATGAATCAGCAATTACAACCAGCTCGAATTAAGAAATAATTATCAAAAAGTGTCATAGCGCTAACAGACACAGACAAGGAAGACACTATGAGATGAGCGCTGACTTTCAAGTGAATGTTTATTGTCAGAAGCAACAGTATCAGTAGATCCGTACACAGAAGAAGGCCCAATCACTGCAGATGAAAACCTGTCGCATCCAGAAAGGCGAATTCATTTGCAATCAGCGCCACCGAAGGGCAGCTGACACAGCTATTACCAGCCCTCGCTATTAAAGGGGCCTTGCAACACTTTTTTTCAAGTAGCCATGGAATGGTTTCATTAAAGGAGCGTATTTCCTCACCAATCGACCACAGCGAAAATTTTTAGAATCCATCCAGTAGAAGCAGAGTTACAAAGATTTTTCGCACACTGTAATTGCTTTCTCTCTTCTCTCGTCCTGAATAAAGCGCTGGAAGCTAAGCAGGGAGGGGTGGCACGGGGGAAGAAGGTACGTCACGTGCACCTCGTGACCTTGAGCACTTTTTCCTTATTTCTTCAAATGCACGGCGTACTTTCAGTGCAATCGCGCATGTGCGCGGGCAAGTGGCGGCTTCCCGCGGCGGCCGCAGTAACTACCGAGCGCACCATGTTCAAATCAGCCAATGGCGTGTCCAGTGGCAGTGACGCCATAAGCATCATTTTTGTCGAGAGAAGAGGAAGCGCTTTTTAGCTGACTTTGAGAATTTATTGTAAATCCCAGGCCGCGTGCTGCACTATGATGTTTGGCTCGCGTGTTCTCGGGTGCCTCGACTACCTATCGGCAGTGTTTTCTGACCATGCTGAAAAAGTGTTGCAGGGCCCCTTTAAGGTAGCTTCAACTGTCCCTCACGTGTTTTTATCGGCATTTCTATACACACCAGTGCACTCTTTTAACAAAGCTTCGCATCCAGAATGCTTATAATGTACAGGCACGTGACCAGCCCAATATCGGCCCAACTTCTGCTTATGTTGTCTTAGCCTATCGTTCAGGCATCTCCCCAACACCCCAATGTAAACTTTCCCGCAAGAAAATGGGAAACGATACACTGCATTGTTTATGCATAGAACAAATGGAGACTGATGCTTTTTTATACATCCGTTTCTTAGTTAATGTCTCTTAGCTAACGTGGTCTGTGGCCTTGTAAATGCTAATTAGTTTCTGTGGAACGTAAAATAGCACACCTACCTTTACCTTCCGTCCAATTTTCTTTAAAGCAAGTGCCACATTGTGCATGTACGGCACGACAATGTTGTTTATTCCATCAGAACTTCTCGCACATGCACCATTCTGTCTAACTTTTTTAATGCGCTTTCTGTCACTGCCACTTTCCCCCACTGTGTCTTCCTTGTCTGTGTCTGCTAGTGCTATGACACTTTTTGATGCATTTGACCAACTAGCCCAGAAAGCCACATTCACAAGAAATAATTAGTCCATACAGATGAAAAATTACTTACCACAGTTCTGCTCATCAGTGTAATCGTTACAGTCATAATGACCATCACACCTTCTCCTGTAATCTATGCATGACCCATCACCACACTGAAACTGGCCAGGTTCACATTCTGAAAAAAAAAGTATAAGCAGATTACCACATTGTGATAAAATGTTCCCGATTTTGAACACCACAGAGATGAGTCAGAGGCTATTTTGTTATACAAGCTTGTAGTCCAAGAACACAGAAAGGCAAGAAAAAATTCACAGAGGACAGTGCATGTAGAATAACTTTGCATCAATTGAAGGTCACGTGGGACTGCTGCTCAAAGTATCAAGCTCTCCTTATCATGTGTAATGAGGAAGGAGAGGAGCAACGACTCAGAATTTGCATTTGGTGTCAACATGAAGACACTGATTCATCGCACTGCCTTTTCTTTTTACAGCGAAGTCTACGCTGCAGCATTCCTTTGCCATGTGGAGTTCTAAGAGCCTGCACATAACATACAAACACTTTTCTTGGAAATTCACATATCAACTGTCTTGAGAAATATAGAAATTATATGAAATATAGAACCTGGAGGAGAAGAGGTGCGTCACACTTGCTTTAGCCTACAGCTGTCTTGCTTAATGGGCAGTATAGTCAATGACAAGTGAAACGCTGCCAAGACATGTGACAATCTCAAACACAATACACTGCACAGCTGAAATGAGGCTAAAAACACAGTAAATTACAACACCTAGCATGTACTTTGCTGTGTATGGAAAGCAGTCCAATTTCTGTTCAGAAAACAAATCTACACAGGGAGTAGACAAATAAAAAAGTTAACTAAAAAATTTGGCAGAGGGCTGGTTAGGTAATATACCAATGTTTGCATACCAGTTCTTGTGTGTGAAAATACCTATATGAAAGCACCTGATTGAAGTAAATACACAAACACAGGAAACCGAGTGCAATTCATTAGCTGTTTATTATTCAAAAACTAGAGAATGTAGTATATGTGGCATATTAACTTTCATGGTGCATATCGAGAAGACCGCAACCTGGATAATACACTTTGCAGCAACTTTTTTCAGTCTGTGTCGCATTATATGCACGCAAGACATGGTGACTAAAGGTTCTTCCATTTTCGGACATTGCTCACTAAGAAGAAGGAAGGGGCTAGCTTTCGTCACCATGCCTTACATGTACACGATCTTACACTCGATAAAAATGTTGCTGCAAACAGGGTGTCAACAGCGTTGCCACCTGTCTGGTTTTTTAGATAGCAGGCCGGTTACCAGTTCGCATCGGTCGCCATTGGCCGTTTTTTTTTGTCATATTATCGTGATTATTTATTTTTTAGGGGTATTTTATAAGCATCAGTTCAACAAATACGATGGTAAATATTTATAGTCGCTCACCAAAACTCTTATGCTATTAGTCGACCACTTTCTAGGATCCCTTCAAATGTAGCGATCATTGGAATAGAGCATATTATTGTGCATGTATGGTACTATAGACGTCAAATGAAACACGAACAGCAGCAAGCCATCGCAATGGTATAGTGCGCGTCATCCAGTTATCATGGAGAGGCACGTGCATCCGCTTCGGCAGCTCTGCACATATGCGTGCTTGTCCATCATGATGACTGGTGGGCACGCACTATACCATTGCGAAGGCTTGCCGCTGTTCGCGTTTCATTTGACGCCAACAGTACATGAATATCCAACATTTTTGTGGCATATGCACTCGATACATTTGTTTGTGCCTATAATTCCACTTGCCTGTTGGATTCAGATGCAAGGAGAAGCTTTTTATGGACGAAATATTGTGGTTCCTTTTCAGTGCAGCACATTCAGAGCAATAATAATAATAATTGTTGGGGTTTAGCGTCCCAAAACCACGATATGATTATGAGAGACACCGTAGTAGAGGGCTTCGAAAATTTCGACCGCCTGGGGTTCTTTAGCATGCACCTAAATCTAAGTATACGGGCCTCAAGTATTTTTGCCTCCATCGAAAATGCGGCCACTGCGGCCGAGATTCGATCCAATAAGCGAAGTGTCATTATAATCGAGGAGATTTTTTACGCCAGCAATTTGAGCAGTTGTTTAGCTCAGTGTGCCGTTTTTGTTTGAGCATTAGGTTTATTTGGCTCAAGGAAAGCAATGGCACATTATAAACGACACTGCATGCCGAAGATTTCACATAGCGACTAATGTTCAATGTTAATTCAATCTCCTGTTAACCGATCCCCCCCATTGAAGGGCCGGTTTTTTTTTTTGGGGGGGGGGGGGGGGAGGTGGCAACTCTGGGTGTCAAACTAAAAGAAATATATGTGTTCATTTCAGGTTCGGGTTCGATGCGCTCCATTTCCTCCTGTTCCCTTCCTGCATGCAGAAATAAAAGTATATAACCCTTCTTGAACCAGTCTGCCACACTGAAACAGTTCACTAACTGGTTTGGCACAGTCAACTTTATCTTTGACACATTGCACAGTGATATTAACATGTGCTGAGCAAAAACACTCCAGGCAGCACTGCTCATGTGACTGCACTTGTAACTCTAACCAGGAGCTGTATTTTGTAATTTTTCATTTCTAATCATGTGTTTTGCTGAGCACATAGAACATCTGCAAGTCAGAAGGGAGAACGTTTGGGCGTGTTGGTTGTTCATCGTTCATCAGCAACCACAGCGCAATAAAGAACCTTTGTTGATAGTGAGCGCTTGTCCTGGTCACTTCCTTGTCCCCCGTTCTTTATTGTGCTATGGTTGCTGATGAACATTTGCGAGTATTGCCAGTAGGTAGAAAAAATCAACCCATTGGTCATCTTGTCCCTTTTGCACACAAGCTATAGTAAGAAAAAGTTAACGTTGTTCACGTATCAAGAATAGATGAAGTGGTCATACCTTTTAGGTGACATGATCCATCCACAGAGCCAGGTGGGTATCGCTCATAACCTGGAGCACAGCGTTCGCAACGCCTGCCTTCAAAACCAATGGGACATGAGTTGCAGGTCACTTGGCCATCGGCCTCCAACACACAGGTTGGAGAAAACCTAGGACAGCAGCACATATAACAAATTAGATGTGAATGCATCTACCTGAGGTGTCTTTCTTAATGTAAAAGCCATTCATCTGGTTATCTTAACATCAGTACTCCTTCCCAAACATATTTATTCCCTTTATATTAATAATAATATCTGGGGTTTAACGTCCCAAAACCACGATATGATTATGAGAGATGCCGTAGCGGAGGGCTCCAGAAATCCCTTTATATTAAGCCCAGCTCTTATATGCTCCAGTTAATTACTCCAATGTGCACCGGTAAACCTACTGTGAATGTTGTGGGCTCAGAGCTCACAGGCAGTAAGTTGTTTTTTTTCATACACTTTAATTCATTTTCCCTTTATGTCATGATTACTACACTTCAATTAAACCTACAAATAATGCCCCCCCGTGCTTTCCTTGGTTACATATGGTTGCACATATCACAAATCTCATTTTATTATTTCATTTCAGCAAGCTAGAAGTTTAGCACATATAGTTTTTAACCTCCTATAGCCTGAATTTTATCGCCTGAAGAAATGCATTCAAATTGCAGATAGAAGAATGTACTCGTATCTAAAATTATTTTGTAGCCATTTTCTACACTGATGTGAGATTTGAAGATACATTAAATAAAAACTGAAATGGGCATCTAGCACTATGTACACAATGCCTTTATGTACACACCATAGAGAAAAAGCTTCTGACATCACAAGTGGACTTTCTCGCATAATGTGACAGTCTACACAACAGGTCGTATTATTGCAGAGATGATAACTTTCATTTATGCACTTGAATGCAGCAGCTGCACGAGTCTTGTGGGTGCATACCCTCGTTGGGAGCACCACGCACAATGCACAAAGCATTTTCGTAGCCAGGGATGGCGATATGACGACACATGATGTCACAATCAGGATTTCTCTTGCTTACGTGCCACACTTGGATTTACGAGCTCAGATTCAGTATCTTGTAAAATAATGACAGCAGGCTAGAAGAGGTTAAGGTTTGTGCCAAACAACTACATTGTCTATAAGGGTGCTATGGAAGTTCATGGAACCCTGAGGTGGCTTCTGAGGGTTTGCTTGCAGAATATATGACTACATCAGGATGCAAATACATAGTTATGCCTCCTATTAGAACCATATCTTTGAATGTCCACAAAAAGACACTGAGCTAGACACCCTGAGCCTTTGCATCTAATAGAATGAAAAATTGATTGTAGTAAAACATTTCTAGCTGCCTGCTCCGCTGAAAAGGTGGAAAGAAAACTGTGCTCTCTGCACTGTGTACAATACGCAATAGTGAAGGAAAAGTGATTTCATAAATCAGGATTGCAAATAATGTGAAGAACTGGCTTGTTTTGACACATTGATGATACTTACTTTTGAATATAATTTTCATAGATATTGCCAGTTTTTCTTTTTTGTTTTACCTTGCAAGAATTCTTTTAATGACTGCCCTGGGCAGATTGCACAAATCTGTCGCTTCAGGTGAATTATCTGAACATGCCGACGTTTCTTCCAGAAATCACATGACCATTTAGGTAATTACCAATGTTATGTGCACTATTTCATTACTTAACAAGCTACTTCAGACCACTTATTACAGTAGAAGAAATGAATAATGAATTCATGTCAATTTAGCTCATACGCTGTTCACTATTTTCGCGTATTTTCCCCTAAATGATGCGACAGTATGTATTGGTCGCACACTTTGTGTGGCTCCTAAAAACCTCCCTCACTACCAATGAAAAAAAAGAATGGAATCTCAGCATCTGTAAATAATTATGGCTTCGTCACTGCTAGATTTCAGTCCTAAAAAGAATAACGAAGAATGCAATTACTAAAGCTTCCTTTGTCAGACATTGCCCTTCGTGATTAGCAAAAATACCAACTTCCTCTTTCATGCAGCCACCCTGAAGTTGAAGAATCTATCATAGATTGTATCTTAAAAACCTGCTCTAATGATATGGTGGTCAAGATTAACCCGAAGAAAAAAAAAGCCACATCAGGGCCCCATTGTGCAGGTGGGTAGCGATGATGCCCATTAAAAAGAGGGGGAGAGTAGTAGGAAAGGAGGAGGTTACCATTCTGAGGGGAAACCAGCAATCCAGGAGGTCATAAGGCTGAACAAGGCAGGACAGAAGAGAGAGAGAGAGCAAGGAACGCTATGCAAGCATGCTGGAAAGGAGCTGTGCTAACATGGCAACACACTGGTCAAGTACAACACACAGCTTTGCTACAAGAATTCACAAGCTTCACGTGCAGCATCAACCATGTTAATACAGACTACATATATCTTCTGGCTCATTAGCTTCGCTCTCCACGATGTTACTGCAATGTCAAGCACAGATGTGTTTAAGAAGCTTCTAGGCATCTCGGTAAGCAATTCAGTAACAAAGACAAGCTACTTAATGTTAATAGAAGAGAGAACATAAGCACGATGAGTTATAAAAATATGAAATAAAAAAATGAGGATTGGATCAAGGGGCCCGTCCCTTTGTTAGACATAACCTAACGAAGCCGAGATAATGTTATTAAAGGGCCTCTAAACCACCTCCGATATTTTTTTCAAACATTTCAAGTAAACACGCGCATTGTGGGCAGAATGCCGTCACGATCAACGATGCCACACGTGGCAGCACTACAAGCCGCGGGCGCGTCACAAATTCCAAGAAACAATTTCTTCTCCACTCCGGGCCCTTCCGGTCTGCCTAGTGACGTGTGTGACGTCAGTGTGTTGAATCTGTGACGCGGTATGCAGGCGATGCTGCGATTAATCGAACAAGAATCTACGACTTCCAGTTAGTCTGCAAGCAGCTGCCCGTGCCTCTTGCTGTTCTTCGTCGTGTTGCCCACATGTGCGTGCTTGCGAATCGGCAACTGCGGCCCGTAACGCAACTGTAAAATCGCTAGCGTACCAGCACAGTCACGCCTAGCAGTCTGATAAGCCGCGCGGACTGAATCCAACAGTGTTTTGGGATGGCTTTCACACATCAGTGCTTGGCTGCAAGAGCGCCGACTGGAAAAACAAAAAAACGCGACACGTGTCACCGTACGGGACCCTCGAGCATGTTGGCACCAGATCCTTTGAAGGCGTGCGCGCAACACAGGGTCCATACCGGCACAATCCATACGTGCACGGGCCGGCACGGCAACAACAGTGGTTAGCCGAGAAGCACGAAGTTCATGGAGTCGCAGCAACCGGAAGTACCCGCCGTTTCGAAGAGCGTGTCAGCGATGACGGTATGTCACATGAGATTGGGAGGGGCACTCGGCGAAGAGGGCAATGCGGCTTTGGGAGAGGAGACCAGCAGACGAGTGGAGGGTAGCGAAGGAAAGAGTGAAACAAGCGATCACCGCGTTTCATCATCAGACGCGTGTAACTCTGCTATTACGGCACCATTTCGAAAAATTCTCACGGCTACGTGTTCGTTGTAGACTCGTGCACAACTGCCACACCACAATTAAATTTTGACCTCTGGGTGGTTTAGGGGCCCTTTAAGGCAAAAGCCTTACATGACTTATTGAGTCAAGAACTTCTTGAGATTTGTTGAGACCTGACGAAACATCACAAGACCTTGTTCGGTGGTAGCATAAACACAAATGATGCAAAGAAAAACTAAGTAATAAAAGTTGGTCAAAAGTCATGTGATACTCCAGTGCATGTTTGTGTGTCAATGGCGTACTGAAAGTCCAATGACCACAAGGTAACATGACATCATGATGTCACAAATCGCTATATTTTGGGTCGTGATCATGACATAATGATGACGTCATCACACGACATCGTTGCTTGGTCAAAGGAGGGCTGATCCTGGAGTCAGCGCAAGACTAGGTTAGGTGCGGAAAACTCTCGGGGGAGGGGGTGATCAATACTCAGACGAAAAAGAACAATGCTAATGTTAATTAAAAGAAACAATCACAAATTCTTGTGCTGACTTGTGCTTTCTTCCTTGGTTTTTTTTTGCTGGCTTGTGGGTTCTTCTTTGGTGAATAGAAGCACCAAAAATGGCTCGTCCACCCAGTTTTACTCTAATGACACCTCATATTAATAAACATTTGTTTACAAATGCAGTGTACCTACATTTTTTTAGTAAAGATGTACATATCATATTGAAATTATATCACATGATATGTTAAGTATATGATATCATACGTCATTGATTTATCAGATATTTAATTAACATGGTCTAATTGCACCTGCATGCATCATGCAGTTTAGGAGCAGAACCAGACACTATTATGTACATACAACTGGAGTGTGTGAATTAAAGCACATACCATTTAGACATATGGTAATACTTTGACTATAATTGTAGGCATTTCATCTACAGCACAAACCTATTTGTGAGAACTTTCAAAGTTGTAATGAGACTGATATTAATTGCACAGTTCTCAGTTAATTCCAATAAAAATGCCACATACAAGTCAACTGCAAATTTTTTTTTTCACGAGTAAGCTTCTGTGGGTTGATTTCAGCATAAAAATGCACTTGAAAGTCTAGCATGTCCTAAACACTTATCCACAAAGCAACCTCATCCTTATTTCTAGGCTTGTGCAAATATTTGAGCCTTTCGAATATTTGAACGACTATTACAGTATTCAAGTTTGCTTCAACACGAATTTAAATTATACCAAATTTCGAAGTTTTTGAAAAGAACTAGTAGCATAGGGGGAGGGGGGGCCTTAGTCACTTAATATGGGGAGGGCAAAGTCTGCCCCATACATTTACTTAGTAAATGGGGGGGGGGGGGGGGCACCTTATCCCAACCTGATGGGGAACCCTGCGCACACCTATAACTACTATAGTCGGATACAACTTTAGAAGGCAGCGGCATTTCCTCCTCAAAGGCGGATGAACACAAGCCTGCACCAAAGGGCGTGCACTCGGGACTGACGTCATGAGCGGGACGACCAGTGGCTCCGCCTTCAGAGGACATCGGCGTGTGCATGTGTGCATGAGCCAGATTATTTATTTAGTCGCGGAGGCAATCGGCTGCCGCGCTTCGGTCGTCTGGGCGGGATCTCTCCTGCCTTCTAAAGTTGTATCCGACTGTAGACATACATAAACCGCATGAAATCCCCTGTAAAGGTGGTTTCACTGCAGTGAAGGGGTGCTATGCAGTGAATACACCTATCCAGGTGAAATCCGCACTGCCACGAAGCCCCACTTCAAGGTTAAATGAACATATTACACCCACGTGGATTCATCATTTTCTAAGTTTAAAAGCTCATTATACCGGTTTACATGCTCTATGTATAGTACATTTTAAAACGTAACATATTTTACAGGTTATCACTTGCATTCTACCAAAAGTCAAATCCTGCTACCATTCAAAGTTGCTTCCACTTCTCTTTGAGCCAAAAAGAATGACAGTTGCACATGCCTTGTTTCAGTTTTAAAATATATTATGCTAGGTTAGTTGGGTCATAACAAATATGCTAATTTTGTTGTTTTTTTGGAATATGTGATATATACTATTCAAATTTGACTCAAAATTATTCAACCAAATCCCTATCCGCTTTGAATTTGCTTCGAACCTAAAATTTACTATTTGCACAAGCCTACTTATTTCTCCTTTTCCTTATCGTTTTTGTGATGTGCTTTATAAACAATTTCGGGCATTAATAAAAAACAGAAATGATAAGGAAAACGAGACACAAGTATGAGGGTGGTTTGTGAACACAGGCCTTAGTAGTAATACCAGGCCCCGGAAACTGAGCGCCAGTTTTGGTTTCAACAAACATGCGCGCTCGCAGCAGTTGCCGGGCATCCAAAGGTCTGGTTGAATGAAGTGAGGTTGATGTGGATATTCGCATTTATTCTCTTTCACGAGTTTTCACAAATAAAGAAATTTAATTGAACTGTAGAGCACTCTTCTTTTGTACTTGTATTTGCCTTTTTTATTTCTTATTTTGTGAATTTTAAATCGAGCGAAGCGTGGGAACTGGTTGACTTATGTTTGTAGCGCTTGCCTCCGCTCACCCTTGCCACTCGCTCAGCAACATCACAAGTTCTATCGCACTCTGTTATCTTGCTCGGGTGACATACCAAGCATGTACCAAATATGAATACGAGAAAGATAAGACATTGGATGGGGCGTGCAGCGAACGGAAGCCGCAGGGAGTCACGTCGAGGAGGCCAACCGAATACGAAGAGGGCTAAATCAGGGCATCACAAGTTTTGCACAGCTCTGTGGTGTGTTAACCCAGAGATTTCCAGTTACGCGAAGGTTTTAAGGTGTCCTAGTGACAACGGGTGAGCACAAGTATTTGGGTTCATTATTAGAGCAGGTATTCATTTTGCATGAGTACATGAGTAAATACAGTTCTTTGCAAGCCTGACTGGACTGACATAAGCGCAGTGTCGCTAGACTAATTCGCCATGACGACAGGCTGCCTGTTGCCAGCAAAATACGTTTAATGAAAGGCTTGAATGCGTGTTGGCACGGCGACACAGTTTGTTGATCTTTTACTTTTGCCAAATAGTTCAATTGATGTGAAGCCTATGATTGGCCTCGAGATCTTGGAGTGGCGCCCTGTCGCATGTGACGTCAGAGCGAGGACTCCGCTCTCAACCGCGCTGCAGCAGCCGCTGCTCCTGTATGCGGATTGTCTGCTTCAGGCGGGAACATTGTCGAACGAACAGCCTCGCGATGGTCAACTAACGCCTACAACGAATGTTTTCGAGTGTAATCTTGAACTTGTTTTAGTTGCGGCCCAATCGGCAGGGCCAAGAAATCCCCCGGATGGCCGACGAGTGCGCCAATGCCACCGACCGCATTGCTGGTAAGAAAGTGAAACCATGTGTGAGTGTTCTCGCTCGTTATCGTGTTTCCGCCGTACGATACTAATTAGTTTTGGTGTTTCTTTCGATATTTCAGTAAGCGTGCTGTTCTCCAGCATCTACAAGTATGTAGATAAAGCTTGTGAAAGGTCGCGGTGCCTCATCGAGGGTGAGGCGGTGTACGACGCAGGCCACGTTGTTGAATGCGTGGTCAAGGCCGTCAACGGAGATCGCATCACCGTCGCAGCTCTCGTCCTGCAAACAAGTGGACAAGTGCCGCCTTGTTGCACACCCACCTGCTGATGACCATGATCGCAGTTTGTCCCGTAATGTTGGTTCAGTGAGAACGATATTACGTCGTAGTTCATAATATTAATACCTCACAGGGCCGTCGCATGGGTATTAGAATATAACAAATAGTTAATCGCTGATTATACCACGCACAGGACCACAGAGATTAACGTGGCAAAGGCAAGCTGGGTCCAGTTTCACGCCACGCAGCCTAACGAAAAGCTTAAAAAGCTTCTATTTTAAAAAAAGTGTCTGCACTGCCTCAGGTGAAAACTTTTAGAGAATGTACACTACACAGCAGCAACAGGTTTCGCTTATGACTTTATGATAAACACTCTGCTAGGCGCGCGCTTGCCTTTATAAGTAAAATACGTATGTACACCATCCAAATGCAGCCGTAGTCTCAGATATCCTGCGCCGCTCAGCTGAGCTCACGAGGCGCGCTTACGTGCGAGGCGATTCGGAGGCCGCGTCGTCGGCTCCTTGTCTAGGGGCCTTCGCGGCAGGTTGTGGGACGGCACCGCACCTGGTGTAAGTTGCCTATGCTTATAGCTTGCGTGCAATAAACAGCTTAAGTATTGGCGAGGCGATTAAACGCGGTCACAAGCTTACCTAAGAGTGGCGCGTATGGTGGGTAGCAGAAGTCATTGTCCACGAAGTGATTGCTGCACAAGGTCGATGAAGGCGTGGGGCGCATTCCCATTCTTAGCTTGACGATCCACTCCTTCTTCAGCTTCGGGTCCTTAGAGTAGTTGTGAAAGCTAACGCCTTTTTCACGAGCGGACGAACTACACTGAGGCACAGAGCAGTACTTCATTGCGCAGCAGTCGCCGCGGAGACAAGCGGCCGCAGTTCTAAGAAACAAAGAGCTGTAGTTCTAAATGAATGTTAAAAGCAGTCCCGTGGTTGTTCGAACAGTGTCAGTAGCCACCATACGCAAGATAACAATTGAACTGCTTTTTTGTTGAGATTTACCACAACGGTGGTTTCAACAAGGCGCTGGGCCTACGTAGCAGACAAAAGCGCGCAAATCCCCACTCTGACGTCATACAGGCGCCGTTCGCAGCGCCGCCATCGGTCGCACACCAGGCCAATAGGCTCCTTCCTGTTCGCGGAAATGCATGTACTCAGTTTGATACTTTGTGGGCTTTTCCTTCTAATACTGCTGTCACTGAAATACATGTAATGGGCTCACTGATGCTTTGAGAAATCGTTTAGGAGGGAATGTCGCTGGAGCCAACCTTTCGACAAGTGGTCTTTTCTTCGTCAAGGCAATGCTGCTGCCCTGACAAAGATAAGTCAACTTGTCGAAACATTGCCTCCAGCGGCATTCCCATTTCAACGATTTCTCATCGCTTGATGCCTCCATCTTCCCCTGAACTCTATCTTGTCTGGGACTCAAGTTCTGTAAAAAAATATGTGCGCAGTCATAAGAAACGTGACTGAGTCAAGCACGACGTCGCCTGCTCGTGATTCTTAATAATTTAAGAATCACGAGCAGGCCACGTCATGCTTGACTTAACATTGGTTCGGATACTCTGGGTTCAATGTTTGCTCGTTATGTGCATATTTCAGTTGTGAATTAAAGCTGCTTTTGCAGATTGACGCTTTCACACTACCTGTATGTCTCTGTTTTTTAGTACTACAAAACATGTGATTAAAAAAATAAGATTTATATTTTACTTGTGTTGATAGAGTTTTGTCTTACTGAGAAATCGGTCAGCTTTAGTTGTCCACTTCACAACACACAAACAAAATTTTAAAAATGGTTAACTAAATTTAACGAATGGCCACGTCGCCCGAGCAGCCAGCAGACCTGCAAGATAGCACAAACACATTCCGCTTGCATGCGGAGAGGGAAAGGAGGGCCCCTCCTCCTCTCGGTTTTGCGCAATTTCCCTCTATTTGCTGACCTCACCAGTGACGTCATGAAAGAAATGTTTTGCTTGTGAATTATTTCTAGTAGATACCCGGCAGCCGCCAGTGGTAGAAGCGGCGCTGCCGCAGCATATCAGCGTGCGAGAGCGCGTCCATGGGAGGTATAGGGAGTTTCCGCCCTCTGGTAATACAGCATTGTGTGTTTCACAATGTAACACGCTTTTCGCCTGTTGAAGAATTTGTATACATTTTCATGCCAGTGTGCAGAAGAAAAAAAAATTAGTTACTTTAAAGAGAAAAAGTCATCAGAAATGTCACGTGTAGAAAATGCAGAGCAAAAAAAAGACAGTTACATATTTTTCAAATAAATTTTCTTCAATAGTACAAGAAAGACTACATAAACTTCTAAAAGTGTAATAACACACATACTATGTACAGAAAAATATACAGCTAGCGAACCTTCTATCTTTTCATGCTGTGATTCGAACTACACCCGTGTACCTTGATGAGGTGAGGCAGTAAAATTTGCGATAACCAGAGCACATGCACAAAGCCCAGATCAATGGCAGCAACACCATTGACGAGGCTGTCCTACAAGACATTCATGCTCCTGTGTTTGTATCAATTCACTATTGCCTCTTTGAAACTTTTGACTGATTCAATGTTCTCTGACTGTAACTAGCATTTTATCCAAAAGTATTTTACAAACGCTAGCCAAATAGTTGTTTCATGTGCTACAATTCACTTCACTAGTGTCCTGCTCTATGTCCTGTAAAGTCTCTGTGAGGATGTCAATAGACAGGTACAAAGGATTTCAAATTTTCCCTTCGTGAGAGCTGACAACAGCCGAGATCATTCGTGAGGAAGTATTGTCATCCAAGCATTTCTCAATTTGTCTTTTATATATGGCCTCCTGTGCCACTTGCTCGGCACATACCCAAAAGGAATTCTGCTTAAACTGGTCTACAGCTTGTAAAACATGATTTTCTGTGGGCAAGTATGTCAATGTTTCCAGCAGTGTATAATTTTTATGTCTGCTCATGAGCAAAAAATATTAAATTTTAATAATTAAAGCAATGCAGATAGACTGAACTTAAAAACGAAAAGAGTGAAGGAACGAGATGGTTTCAGTCTATCTCATAAAGCAGCATCCTGCTGGCTTGTGTGGGCGTGCTCTTACTTTACCACATTGGCCAACTGTTGCTCAGGTGTTGATTTAATAGATTATGTAATCTACTGATCAAAACCAAGATTGTGACTGTGGCCGTGAGGAACCACACAGTGACGGTTCTTGATTATTCATAGTGTTAAGCACGGAACTGATACACCAACAAGGCCAATAATCTACGCTTGCTAAGGCTCTTGATTAATTTTCAGAATATTCGGTTGCTTCATATTTAGTGAAGCAAACCTTAAAGGGGTCATGAACCTCCCCTCGGGCTTTGAGAAAACACATCCTGCAGATTGCAGACACTGCTATGAACATTTCAACCAAATCTTGCAGTCGTGAGCGGCAAGAAGAGTGTATACAAGCGGAGCGCAAAGTTGCCAGTTTCTCCGGTGCCCCCTTTTCATACAGTGGCCCGTCCTTACTCTCTTCGCAGCTGCAGCCGCCCACTGTGTGATGTCGGACAGTGGGTAGCATGCTTTTGGCCAATAGCCGGCGTATATCGCATCCGGCGTTTAGGATCAGATGCACTTTTCACCACGGTGTGCCACCACGTGATAGCACTGTGCTCTATAGGCTGCTAGATTTTCCAGTGAGTCGCACTAACACACATGATTCGCAAGAGGATCGATTTGTGAGGCAATAAACTTTGTCAGTGAGGTCATTTGATGGTTACTTGGCAAAGTGGTTAAGAGGTCATCCAGGCTAATGTCTAAGCTTTTCTATCGTAAGAGATGTTTCTCTCTCTCTGCCCACATGAATGTTTTTACATTCTGCCTTTCTATTGAAGCGTGACTGCAATGGCACGGCCGCTACATAAAAAAACAGGTGCGGCTGCTGTTTTTGGCGAGGACGCCACTGCTCCGATACGCAAGGCAGATGCCGGTTCATGCTACAATGTGGTCACCTCATGATAAGCGTGTTTGTGTGCTTTTTCGTGTGCTTTCTCGTGTGTGTGAGCAGCTTGCCTCATGTTTCCTGTGCTTGAGTACAGTTTTTTGGTGTGCGCGTGCGTGGCAGACGGTTTTTTTCAGGCGATGTGATGCCATGAAGCTGTTCTGTGCTGCTGTGCAACTCGAACGTGAGAAGAGACACTACTGTGAAGTACCACGAATTCCCCTGCAATCTACAGTGTTGGGAAGCGTGCCTGAAGAATATTTCTCGCCAAGGACAGCAGGGGAAAGGAAGCAAGGGGGAGACAAGTGACAAGTCACTGGTATGTGCATTACATTTAACTGATATGACTACTAAAAGAGCATGAAGATTAGGCTTATGCTTCTGACTGCCGGCGAATAAATCCAGCTGATGATGCAATAGTTTGGGCAGGTGATTGTAAAAGCTCAGGAGAAAGACCCAGATCAAATGCTCCTTGTACCCTGGGAAAGACGAGATCGAAGTGCTCGTTCCACAGTCGGCCTCAGAATCATGCACAGAACGTAGCTTTCCTGTAGATCAGGCCTGCCAGACCATATTAGATCTTGCACATTTCTTGGAACACTCAAAGAAAGCAGTGAACAGATTGAAAAAGAAAGTTGCTCGTCAAGGAGAACAGTCGAAAAAATTGCAGGCCGATCGAGATGAAATGAAGGAATACCTCATAACTCACAGTTATTTGTAATAGAGCACTTCTTTTCATTTCAGGTGAGTCAAGCAGGCAGCCATTATGGGGAATATTGAGGCCCACTCTACAAAAGATCGGGCCAAACTGTTCACACATATGGTGTAATTGGCACTTCTAATAACGACTTCAGTATTCAACCTGTAATGTGCAACTATAAAATGCGTCATTTACAGCTTTATTAGAATCACTGCCGCGCGTACCAATGCGTCAGTGGAAGCACTTCTCCATGAACGGCTGTCCGGAGCAGTGGCGGGCGTGAGGAGAACTAGGCCTGAGATGCTGTTTCTGCGCCACACAGCAGGCCGTACCTGTTTTTTTATGTAGCGGCTGTGGCAATGGGCAAGAATTTAACTTACAACCTCACTTTTTATCAGCAGAATGTTGTCACTGTTGCTCAAAGCTAAAGTGGCAAATGCACTTCCACTCAGCAGTTGGTGCTCTCTGGTTTATAAGTGGCCGAAAGCTAGTGTATCATGATAACAAGGAATTTAATAAGCGTTGCAGTAAAACTGAAAGACAAGCGAGCTGGAAATTATCCATTCTTGGGCAGCGTACAAGCAGACAATACACAAGAACTCAAGCAGGACATGTGTTAGTCTAACAACTGAAATAATTATTTGCAGGAAAGTAATATATGCAGTAAACGTTGGAGTGGATTGCACGCAGATACACACACATACCTACGAGCGATCCATGAACACAATCTCTTCATTAGTTATTGAAACCGATGGCTGACTTATGCAAATGTTTTCGCTCTTAGCAAGGTGATAAGCCTCAGTGATCTCCTGCTTTCTCTGAGAATGCAGGAGATCATTGAAGCAGCGCTTGTCACGTTTATTTTTTTTTATCTGTCCATGTTTGTGAGCTGCCCAAGAATTGAAAGTGTTGTACATTTAGGTAGGAGATAATTTTTCTTAAACAGTTATGCAAGGTTAGCAAGTCAAATGGTAAAGGGCTCATTCATAAGCAGCTACTGAATTCAAGCGATGATGATGCATGCAACAAAAACAAAGTTTTGTGCTTACTGTCCAGGTACATCAACCATAGGGCATGGACAAGGCTGGCAATCACTTGATGTACCTCGCCTTGCATCACCATAGAAACCCCGCTTGCACATTTCACAGCTTGGACCATCCGTGTTGTGCTGACAATTCTGCAGCGAAATCAGTGCACATGAGCATAAAATGGAAGCCTTCTAGTAAGAAATAGCCCAGTTAATTAATACAGACAGTTAAACCACTTTGAACATCATTAACATTAAAAAAATGTTGTGTTCAATGCTTTAGGAAACATTTTGAAGTGTTTAGTTTCCATTTGTTGTGTAGAAAGAACAGGTAAGGCAATCAGTTTTTGCATGCAGTGCCTGTAGCCAGTTCAGACTCCAAGTGTGCATATGTGATATTTACTGCATGAGCATTGACAGTGAGTTTCGCACAATGTGCCTTACATATTTGTGCCCGTCTTATGGTACAGAGGGTCCACAACTTTCTGAACGATTTCCAAGAAGTGATCTAAATAAAGTAATTGGACTAGGGAGACCAAAATTTGCATAGATATGATGTACAGTGCAGACAGACTGGCAATGCTTTCAAAAGTCAGCTGGGATATTCAGGATAAACACGAGAGCGCACTTTTGATTAGTAAACAGTTTCTACACATTGAGGAATAAAATTATGCAGCGGAAACTCATGCCACACATAGTTGAATAAGTGTCTATGTCTGATGCCAATCATTAGAAACGCTTCACAGAATTAAAGGTGTCAACAGAAATAGTTGTGACATAGGCACTGGTAGGCCTGAAAGTTGGTGCAATATGTGAGGAGAGAATGAGAAGTCAATGACTAAGAACAAAACAGTGTGGTCTGGCACGATGATTTCATGTATGACATCAGTGATTCAGATAAAAATAGCACAGTGAAGGCGGTGGAGAGTGGTGTCATTTGAGAATCATCACATTGCTAATTATGTAATTAATAGAGCTGTGCGAATAGCAAAATTTTGGGTGCGAAGCAAATTCGAATAATAAAGATTGAGTGCGAATCAAATCGAATAATTTTCGAATAATTTTCGAATATTTCTCAAACATTTTTCGAATACTTCGAAGTGAAATTACAGAAAAAGTTGCAGAGAATCCCTAAGTATGTTCTTATGAGATAGCAACATGAAAGTGTTTCTTTTTGCTAGGTTGATGAAGCGCTGGCGGGGTGGTGTTTCATAGTTGTCTTATCAAGAATGAGGAAATGTAGAGGCTGAATCGTATTTATGTACATGATTTGGTGCAACCAAAGTGTTGCCGACAACACTTTACACGTGACAGGCAAAGATGCCATTTTCTCAGCCTCTCCTCTTTCAACTTCTGTGGAAGCCCAACTGATGTGGTGGACAAGGGTGTGCTCCCTTCAAGTCCGGAGTTCCAAATCTGCCTCCTAGACGTCGATATACAAGAACGTCTGAAATTTTGGATGCTAAAAAGCTTCGGCGTCCGATTTTTCGGACTTCCTGCCCAAATTTCAGGACCAAAACAGCATTAATTGAGCCCCCACCTCTGCCACATCTTTCATCTCCATGTTGGAACCAGCGTTTTCTTGAGTTAATACATTTGCGACCGTAGCGGAGCTTGAAAAGCAGCTTTGCCGCAATACGGAGGTGTGATGAGGTGAAGCGTATTGAACATCTAGGGACCACTTCCAATCAGACGTTGACTGTCTCTTGGCCAAGTTCGACCGTAACGGAGCTTGGAAGGCAGCTTTGCCGCAATACGGGGGTGTGATGAGGTGAAGCATATTGAAAATTAGGGACCACTTCCAATCGGACGTTGACTGTCTTTTGACCAAGTTCGACCGTAACGGAGCTTGAAAGGTAGCTTTGCCGCAATACGGGGGTGTAATGAGGTGAAGCATAGTAAAAAAAAATCAAGGGACCACTTTTAATTGGACGTTGTGTCTTGGCTAAGTTCGACCTTAACGGAGCTTGAAAGGCAGCTTTGCCGCAATACGAGAGTGTAATGAGGTGAAGCATATTAAAAATCTGAAGGGGTCACTTTCAATCGGACGTTGACTGTATTTGTTTTTGGGAAGTTCGAATAGTTCGAATAGTAAAATTCCAGTGCGAATCGAATCGAATAGCAAACAATATTCGAAAAATATTCGAAATTTCGAATATTCGCACACCCCTAGTAATTAAGTGAGCAATTAAAACAACACAAAAGGACTACAGAAATGAAAAACTAGAAAAATGATACTAAATTTTCCCCCATGATAAGTACACAAAATATGCAACATTTGCACTGCAGTAACCACCACTGTGCCACCGGTGCATGAGATTTAACAGCTGACATAGCATATTTGATATGTGTTTTACAAGCCTTAAAAGTTGCACAGTTGAGCTTCCTGTACTGTAAAAATTACCTGTCTTCAATGAATAATTTGTGAAACCACATTGCAAGAACATTCACTTGATTGACAGAGTGAACTAGAAGAGTCAGTGAGGGTGGGCAGTTTCGAGCATGTAGGCTTTATTATGGTGCAAAGATGAAAAATTTGTGAACATGGGGCGTTGCTGGAGCCAATGTTTTGACAAGCGTTCATGTCTTCATCAAAGCTGCAACTGCCCACCTTAGCATGTGTACAAGGCAGGTGGTTGCAGCCCCGAAGAAGACAAGACTGCTTGTCGAAACGTTGGCTCCAGTGACACCCCGTGTTCACAAATTTTTTATCTCTTCAAGCTTGCATCTTCCTGTGAACTTCTGCCTATTATGATGCAATATATGACAATGAAGTAACCACGTCTAACAGCACTACCTACTGAGCACCTGCTTTGTTGCATGATCACGACTATAGATGTAATCTGCGATCCGCCTCTATTGTCACATGGTTGTGACAATGAAAAAGGCACAAATCGGACTGTTAAAGATGAAGCTTTTTACTGGGCAAACTTGTACCCAGGAAATCAAGTAATACTCACTGTACAAGCGAACAAAAGGCAAGGCAACTCAACAACAGCCCGAGTACAGTTGTCAATCATTAAATAATCTGACGGTCCGCAGAACACATAGGGTTTTATACATGCCTCATTGAACCTCCCAGCGTTATCACTGGTGCTTGCATTAGCTCTAGAATAGACTCGACTACTCATGACGTGCACGTAATCTTAAAAGAACAGTCTGAAACAACTGCGAAGTCCCAAACATTGAGGCATGGCTTGCACCGAGCGGTGGTTACACGTGTGGCTCATTCACACCTGCGACTAGCACCGGTTGCACGACCATTTGCGACTGCAAGTCAAAAAGAGGCTCAAAGCGACCGATTTTCACACCTGCGTGGGACCTATATATGTCGCCACATAGAATTCAAGTCTGCTCGTATATAGCTCGCATTGCCATTGCCCCGTAAAATAAGGTGACGTCCTGTTCCTGCGCATGTGATTGGCTCAAAGCTTTGCGACTGCAGTCGTGCGACTGAAAAATCGAGCAGCGAGTGACTGAGCCAAAGCAGTCGCTTTGCGACCAAAACAGCCATTTGTGACCATTTGCAACCAGTCACTTTGCGACTAAGTCGTGCGACCGTTGCTAGTCGCCGGTGTGAACGAGCCTTAACAATGCGTTCACATACAAATGCAAAAAAAATCACATGTGCCAATATGTGCTGTGCAATCCATGCATGTGTCATTACAGAGACAATGTGCCTCCAGCATCTGTTACCAGCTGTCGCACTGAAGACATTCAGTTTGGTAAGTATGTATGTCATGCTTCTTCAGTAGATTTTAGTATGCCACCTTTCTGTCCGTATAAGAGTAGAAAAATAAAACTTTGTGGCACCCTTGAAAGCTTTAGCATGCTGTATAGGGCTTGTAATGGCCTTCCGCCAGTATGTCGGCATTGCTTGTGCAAAGCGCCACTGACAACAACTGAAATGCTGTATCATATTCACATTGTAAGCCTAACACTGTTTTGCAATTACTAGTTCTCTGAGAAAAGTTAATATGAAGTGCATATAAAATGCATACACTGTCAGAGAGATTTGTCCACTTCCATTTTCCAAAATCCTGAATATATTCAGTCAAAACTAGTCAAGAAAATCTACATTTTAAGACTTTATAACCTGGTCAGAACAACTTTGGTAGTTGAGTAACATAGCAACTCGCCCAGCTTTCGACGCTTGTTATGGCATCTGTACCAAGAATACTGAGGCATCCATATTGATGCTGACGCCAATGCCTATGGCAACTTGCAGTAATGATGGTTAAATTTCACTTGCAGGGTCCACATAATTGCTATTGTAATAAAAATATGAGTGGTCCACATGTTCTTAGTGTAATGCTGATACGGGTGCAAAACAAAAGGTATTTATGGCTATGGTTATAACCTTGAAGACAAACAATTCTACTGCACCGCTCAAAAACCAAGAACTACGTACCATGCAACACTGAAAGTGTAGCAGATAAGAATAGCAGGCAGACAAATTTAATGCTTTACCAGACAGCGACCAGTCTGTTGGTCACAGGAATTTGAGTGGCCATTGCAGTTGCAAGGAAGCACACCTTGAACACACTCTCCCAAGTAGGGTCCCAGACCGCCGTCTGATGTAGCCAGGTGCACAGTTCTACAGAATGAAATGCAATACTCATACTCAAAGCATATGACATTAGCAAAAAACACTAGACCTGCACAGAACTTGCAGCACAGTCACAGTGAAAGCTGGAAGAGTGGCCTTTCTAGAGCCCATTGTAGACTCTGTAGGGGCAACTAACACAAGTACACTTGCAAGGTACCCACTAGCGCCATGAGTCAACATAATTTTTGTGAAGTAGGGAAGCACCCACTATGCCATTATTCGTCATTCTGCGGAGAAGCGAGATACCCGCTACACATCTGTAAGGTATTATGTAGACTTTGTTGATGCTATGGCTGATGATGAAGAATAATGGCTGAGCCCTTTGTAATGGGTTGGAAACATTAGACAACCCACTTGTAATGCCATTCATATTGTGTGATTCCTGGTTGTTATTTTACTTTTCTACCAAGCTATATTACATATGTTAACGTGATTCCTTGCCCAACATGACGCCTGTACATAGGTCGGCAAAAAATGTGGAGCTCACTCAGACTTGCTCATGAAATACATTTTGCCCTTAGGGCTCACTTGGACTCGGACTCACAAAAACTCATCAACCGTGCTCACTCAGACTCACTAAAATTTTTCTTGACCGGACTCACTCGGACTCAAACTCACCAGTATATTACTCACTTGGACTCACTCAGACTCAAACTCATGGCTCGATCTGAGCCAGAGTGAGTATGAGTGAATCGACTCATGAATGAGTTTGCCGACCTATACGCCTGTATGGGGCCTTTTTGCAAACACACAATCACTAGCGTGGCTCTGTGGTAGAATACGTGACTGCCATGCAAAGGGGCCTGGGTTCAAATCAAACTTCTATGGGTGGTTTGCAGTATAGATTATCAGAACAAGGAGTAGCCCAGATGCTGAAACAAATGAGCGCTAAGAAACGGGGACAGCAGGCTGTTTTCTTTGATGGCTTGTTTGGCCTCAATGGTGCTTGCTTCCTTTTGGGTTGTCGATGCTTTGGCTTTAGTGAATTCGCACATGTGTCACTGTATGCATGTTTAATGCAAGAGTCAGGTGTTGCTAAAATCTTGTACTATTTCTACTGCTTTGGGTGCTAGGCAGGCATGAGTCTGCATTGGTGCATGGCCATGATGTGGTGTTTATGGTGAGGTCTTGACACCTTTGCTATCAGGTGGATGCATCACGAAAGTTATCACTAGAGGCCGGATTTTTAGGCATTAAAAAAGCTTGCTTTAGGCATCAAAAATAGGCAGGCAAAAATGTTTTAGGCCTCCAATATCGCAAATATAGGCACAATACACTTTCACATAAATGCAAATAATTTAGAACTGAGGACCTGCCGTGACCTCTATCTATGACCGGAAAGCAAAAATTTTATTGCTTAAGATGGCACAAAGGTGTCAACAGTTGAACATAGCCGTGCAATTGGGCTTTATCCTGCATGGTTTGCAGAACACGGTCTCTGCGAACCGTGTGGGACGAAAGCCCAACAACGCACTCCTGGGTGTCCTTTTGATAGTATCACTGAGAACAGCAGAGCAGGAGCAGACAGCCAGATCGCTAAAAGACCAGAAGGGAGGGATTCCTCCTATTGGCTGGGTTCAATTCCTCCCCCCCCCCCCTCCCTAAACTTCTCAGTTTCGCGTGTGTGTATATACACGCACACATACGAATGCATGCATGCACGAACATACATAAAGTGTGGTCGAACCCCCTCTCCCCAAAAATTTCTGGCTACGCTACTGCAGTGAAAAAGTAAATTACAAACAAAACAAAAGTTGCGCGCACATCACATTTTCCTTTCTTTTTTGTTCTTCACTCTTCGCTGATGGCTCTCCGCGGTTTCGCATTCACCAACAGCTCGCGCCATGTCAGTGCGGCGGCGAATGCTCGCCAGCGTGTCCCACTTCACCGCTGCCAGCAGTTGTTTCCTAGAGTTGGTTGAACTAGAGGACTAGGTTGAGCCCCATAGTTCCGAACAGTCAATGTTACGTGGTAACATGAATAACGGTCTCAAACAGCACCCGGGAGCGAAACTTGAGGCTGAATAGTGTTCATATAAGCGCCAATTTTGCCAATAAGCATTTATAGGCATTTGTGAGCATTTAGGCACGAATGCCAAAAATAGGCATTTTCAGGCACTATAAAAACACTATAAAAGCCCTTCTTAACCTCTAATTGATGCTCATACATCAAAATGACGTGATAGGAGCGCAAGGAACAAAATAGGCATTTGCCTAAAATCCGGTCTCTAGTTATCACCCTTGCTGGTTGCGGTTATAAATTTTCATCTTTTTTCAATAAATCTCAGTTGAAAGTTGACCACCTGTCCTGTGTGCCTCTTGTTTATGTCCCAGTTTCTTAGCGCTTATTTGTTTTGCATCAAGTATGAACCAACTTGCCCAAACATATGTCTTGCTAAGTAGTCCAGAAAGTATGACATTAACATGACACTGAAAAACCTCTTGAGGCAATTTGCAGTATAGAATATCGAACAAGGAATATCCTAGAAAGTATTTAAAAGAAATTTAGCTTTTGATGAAATAAAACAGCCTTTAGCTCAAGTAAATTTCATGTTTCCACATAGTAAAATACCTCTAAGTTGTCATGCCAGCATATGAAAACATTACAGGTAACTTTTGCTCATTTATGATACTCTAGAGAATTGCGGTTCATCTATAAATGTGGGACATGATGGCTTTGAGTATTCATTAGGAACAATTGAAATCTCACCCATTTCAATGCCATACCCAGATTACAATGGAATATTACCTCACAAGAATTCCCCGTGTAGCCTGTCGGACAAGAGCACTGCTCCACAGAAGCAGCAGGAGGATTTTTGGGA
The DNA here is from genome assembly GCF_013339695.2 of Rhipicephalus sanguineus. Taxonomy (NCBI): domain Eukaryota; kingdom Metazoa; phylum Arthropoda; class Arachnida; order Ixodida; family Ixodidae; genus Rhipicephalus; species Rhipicephalus sanguineus. Next base: position 10,040,660 of record NC_051179.1, read on the forward strand.
CTGGAATAAGAAGCTGAATCCATCTCAAGGCCATGAATGCTGAAAAAAAAAGGCAAGGGATCTTCACCAGTGCTAAGCTACTGCCTTTCAAGATGCACCACCAAGCCCACATCGCTACACTCGTTTGCACAAAAGAATGTAACGACATATGATCACATACCTTGACTCTGCTAATTCACTATCAAAGCTGGCTCGAATAAAAATGCCTTCGACATTCTGCAGAACAAGCATGATGTCTTCCCTGGTGGCTGTGTCAGGGCTGCCAATGGCACTGTGCCGAGCATCCTTGTGCCATTCGCCCTAGAAACACAAACAAGCCAACCAGTTAATTAAAAGTGCCACTACAAACAGCATAGTTTTGATCTAGCCCCCTTGTGGATAAAAAGAAATTATGTACTGAATGTGTGAAACTTCACAAGGTGGGTACTGCCAGCTGAAGTCTGCTGCTAGCACTATAAAATAACCTGTCACATTCTCAGCTTAGCGTGTGTCCTATACACATGCTAAGGAAAGCAGTTGCCGTCTTGAAGAAGACAAGACCGCTTGTCGAAACATTGGCTCCAGCGACACCCCATGTTCACAAATTTTTCATCTCTTCAAGCATCCATCTTCCCCTGAACATCTGGCTTTTTTAAATTCAGAGCTTAGTAAAATTACAGTAGAATACAGCACGAGCGCCGACCTCAATACTTCGAAATATTCGATGTAAGCAAATTATATTAGTCTCTCGACTTATTTCAGCAGGAGGCAATGTACTACACCTTCGTGGCAGTTTGTTAGTATGCCACTGTGAGTAGATTTTTGAATAGCGCAACTAGGAAAACAAACGAGAAATAAGGCAGATTCTAGCGTTCTGTCTTCTTTAACCAGAGTAATGTAATTTGCACTGCATTTCTTATCTTTCACAGTGAATGGGCACTTTCGTTTGCAAACTGCACATGGCATCTCTGAAACCATGCAAGTTCACAGGGTTGACATCTTTTCACCATGCAACTCATGTCAGCATATGCATACTAGTGTAAGTAGTAAGTTTCCATGTGCAAAGAGTGCTCTGAGTGGTTCATTGCAAAAACAGCTTGCTTCATACTAAGTGATGACGCTCAGTCTTAAATAGAAAAACACTAATAGTGCCACACGACAGCACTGCATTGATTACACCCCATTAGCTCATGTAGGTGGTCATATTACATCTTGACATTTTGATTGTGTGATTTTAAAACAAAATATTGTGTAAAAGACGATTTCACAACATAATACCTTATAGGGTTTCTAGACTATATATTAACCGAGTCTGCCTGCTCTACTAAAGCATAAAATGTAACAAAACTTCCTACTTAATCTCAAGATATGACAATTTTTCAAAGATACCACTAAGCATGACACTATACTGAAGTAAATCAACCTCCTACCTCTGCAAATTGTACTTCGATGGCATTGTCTCTGAGAGGACCATACGACTGCCTCAGAGTGTGATACAATGTGACCCCATTTCCTCTTATGATAATGTCCGCAGCTTGCACAGGTCTTGATGATGCTTGGTACCTGAAGGTGTACTTCAGCTGACCTCCATAGCTGTTGATCTGAAGGAGCAAATAAAAAGCTTTTGACCACATGTTAAGCAATTAAAAAAGCAGAGAAGAAAATTATCATTCGAATGTACAGTTACTTATTGGATCATCTTAGGGGACTAGACAACACACATAATTATACAAGTGAACACGTTTCAAGTATGGTTGAATGTTGTGACATAACAACAATCATCATCGTCTTCATTGTCAGCCTATCTTATGTCTACAGCAGGATGGAGGCCTCTCCCAATGATCTCCAATTCACCCAGTCCTAACAATACACACATTGCGTTTGTCTTATTCTGATAGACATGAGGACTGTTCCAAATAATTTTATGCAAGATACTGGCGGTTGTAGCACAGGAACAGTAGTTCTTTAACAAACACACTAGGTGCGTAATTTTCAGTGGCCAATTAAAAATGGTTTGCTTTAAGGTCACATAGTAATCAGGCATCTAGCTATTTCCTCCTCCTCTCCAAATGCACCACAAAGTGTGTCTATTCCTTGGTATTTGGTGATCGGTAAGTCTTAGTTCGCAATACTCCAGTCCTGGCTACAAACAACACAGAGCTACCTCAAGAGTTATCGTAGATCTTTTCTTTGGCAATTTCGTGCTTGAGATTTCTGTACATTTCCAGTGCTGGTTTCGTAAGCATCCCTATTTTCCCACAAGCCTCTCTCCATTTCTTTAACCTTTTTCTTAACCGATGATTCTTTTCCGCTTGTCTCCCGTTGTTTACTTGACAATTTTCTGGGTTGCTTCCTCCATTTTGTATTGACATTGCTCATGTAGCTGAGAACTTTCCTAGCCCATTGCTCCTCCTCTAAATTGCTCCTCAAATTCTATCTTGCTGCTAGCTTCCCTGCCCTCGAATGATGTCCACCTCGTCACCTTGTACCCCCTTGATTTGGTGTAGTATTCCTGTGAGCTCCCAAAACAAGCCTACCTATGCCGCATTGCTTAATTTCCAACTTTGCTGGTACCCCTGATCTCATGCACAAGACTGCATTGCTGAACGTCGGACAAGGAACCATCACCCCTTTCCAAATCCCTCTCATCATCCCTTTCCAGATCTTAGGGTGGTGCCGCCTGGTGGTGATGTCATGGACGGTCGACTCTCGTGACGGGCCTTTAGGGCTATTTCATAGGTCGACCCCACAGACTCTGTGGTGAATGGAACGTCAGTGACGCTGTATTTGGGTCACATCGTGTGCGTGTGTTTTGTCTGTTGTGTTATATTGACATTCTAATGTGTTGTTTGTCGTGTTACTTTAGCTGTTGGTATAATTAAGCTACCAGGCACAATATTGGCTCGTTATTATCTGTATGATTCAGCTGGCAGGCTTGCCAATGTAAAAGGCGCAAATAAATGCACATGTGTACTGTGTTCGTTTGTTCCTTGAGTGTTAAAGAGATCCCACAAGCATAGGGGAAATTACTTATTTTTACTCTACTGAATAAACAAATGATAAAGGAAGGCCATAAAAGTGGATTAAAAGACAACTGGCTGCAGGATGAAGACAAACTTACAGCCTATGGGATGCAGTACTGAAGTGCCCAAATTATTTTTGATTGACTCTTGTATACACCCGAAGCATGAGAATTTTTTCATTGCATCCCATTAAATGTAGCTGATGGGAATAAAAACCCATGGCCTCATGCACGGCAGCAGAATAATATAGCCACTGGACCCTTTTAGTATGTGGAAAAATGATGTGCTGCTTCATCCCTATGTGTATTAAAGATCAGATGCAATGCAAGCACATCACCACAGACAATGTAATTTAGCTGGTGCCTGCTGGTCCTAAGGATTTGCATTGAACCGTCAGTAGTGTACATTGGGCCTGAAGCAATCGCAAGGCCATAACTAAACATTGCATCAGTGATGTGGCGCAAAGTCCTCCGCAAATAAGCATTTTGTGTTGCCCTTCATATGGAACGTTGTGTACATAATGATCAACACAAACAGACACCTGCCTAAATCAGGCCTATCTAATTTTACAAGTGATCACACACTCTAGCTTATATTGGCCCCTAAGCATACTGTGCACTTACAGCAGCTGCTTAGCTTATCCCCGAACATTTTTGTTGACACTCTCTTAAGAGAGCTCTCCCTCAATGGCAACACTTCTTTTGCAGTGAAACGTACAGTACGGTCCACTGTTAAAGGGAACACTCGAATGAGCACCTGTCATGCTGCTGGCCCCCTAACCGCAAGTGGATGTAGAAACATTGTTTGCGCACAGCACTAGTCGGCCAAAGGAGTCAGAACAGTCAACCACCAGTAGGCTTATGCAAATCTATACCACTATATATGCTTTTGTAAAAGAGCAAAATCCGGACATGTCATGCACAAAAGCGTTTCCTTTAACAGGGGACCCATCTGTATCTTTAGTGTACCTTTAGTGTACTGCATTAAGTTATCCCTGGAAGAGACACAATACACGTTTATTTCGACTTTCGGTCTCATAAATTCTGCTCAAATTACTTGCCTGGTTTCCAAGAAATTCTGCAGGCAGGCTCCAATAGTAGTGGACAGGTGCCTCTGACGTTTTTACTTGGCTGTCTATTTTGAACTCGTGGTTTGCAGGGTTAGAACGCACTGCATTCTGGTCAGGCCTAAACTTTTCTGTGACATCCATGTAGCTTCCATCAGGAAGGATGCTCATGGTAGCGACGGACACTTCATTGGCTAGAGAAATCTGGCAATAATAAGGAAAGAAATTGAGAAAGGAGTAACACAACGTTAAATGCACAAACATGAAGAACTTCTCTTCCACTATAAAGTATTTAATTTTCTGTAAACAATTACAAAGGTGTATGTTTTTAAGGGCTACAACAACTGTTCGGACTGGTTCATCAGATTAAGGGTACTAACTGAAAAATTTTTGTGCACACGGAAGCAATGCTGATGCTAATGCTAAGAACAACAAATTATATAGTAGCCAGTTAAGCCAAGGAGGTTGTATAGAGTGGTGTAAAGCAATGCATGGCAACAAACCCTGATCGTTAAAAAATGTTTACTTTTCATGGAACCTAACATTAACATTCATATTAGCCTTGTGAATTTTTTTTTAGTCATTTAAGATCTTGCAGATTTAGGCATTTTCTCCTTGTGAAACACAGCCAGTTTTGGCAAAACAAGGAGCACTGTTTGCACTCCACATGTCAACATATCACCGTCTATGCACAGCACAGAAAGCTTAATATTATTCACATTCAGCCATAGCCTAAAATTTTTTTCTTCGTTTGATGAATATGAGCTCTAATCAATCTTAACTTTTAATAGGTTATGATTGTGCTGCATGTTGGCAACTCTCTCACAACGCTTAACATTTTCGCATGTTTCTATGCTTTGGCACTTGATTCACATGATTTCACATGATCACATGATACACAGATCACATGATTTCACAGTGCCATTCCACTATGCCAGCCAGTGCACATTTGCAAAATTACCATGAAGACAGGATTGGACCCTTGCAATAAGAGGTTTCTCTTGCAAAGGGGACACTAAAGTGAAACAATGCATCCATTAAGATGAATAAATTATTCTTTGAACACTCTGCTCTTGTTAATTCCATTGTCATAAGTTTGTTAACAGAAGAGAAAATTCCACTTTGAAATTTTGCACCAAAATCTCTGCACATGAACATCAAAAAAAGACATCAGAGATTTCAGTTTTTTTTTGTACACTGGCCCATTCGGTTGACAAAATTTCCCGAAACTTGGTGTGCTGAGCCTCTGGCCCCCTCAGAGGACAATGTGCTTCATTTTCACCAATTAAGAACTGTGTAGACCCCAGCAGACACTATCAAAATCTATGACATCACATCAAGTTGGTGTGTGAGCTTAAAGGTGGCGTAACCACCTGCGTTTCCTTTTTTTCTCATTTTAGACGAACAGGGGGCGTAACGAAATCCGGAAGACCAGTGCGAGGCGTTGCTGTCGTCACTAAATGCTGAGGACCAGCTCCAGCTGGTGGACAGGGTTCGTGCGTTTGCAAGCCATATGGCTACCCGGAATAAGGAAGTCCTCTGGGCGAAGCGAACGCGCGCCTAGTCATAAAACAAAGTTTAAATCTCTCTCGCTTACCAGGAATCTTCTCACAGCAAAAGTTGTGCTTTTGGTATTGTGAAAAGGTAGTTAATTAATACGATAAAAATCGTTTTTCCCTTTAGTGTCCCTTCAAGTTTATATGCACCAAGTCTGTACAAGCTGCGGCACTGAAGAGCATATTACTGCATGGACTGTTAGTATGCAATATCGCACAGCCTCGGAGACTTTGTATTTTGTCTGTGCACCAGTCTGCTCTTTAATATAATGTAGTTACTTACGGTTATTTTGTTCAAACTGCTACTATGGCAAGTTTGAGAAACACCGAAGCAGAAGCAGCGAAGACATTCTGAGCTAGACTGGGCCTTGTCATTGAAGAGTGGTGGATGGCAGACACCCTTGTCTGAAAACAAACATGGTTAATATGAATTGTCATGTTTTACAGAAAATCACGGAAAAAATTTACAGTGTATAAGAAAAAACTTTTAACTAGCTTTTCTTAAATACAAGGAGGACGCAGTTCTTTCCTAAAACCTTTCTCACGTGCCTTGTTCTCACTGCTGAAGCATGTGGCTTACATTTTGTTGCTCCATCTACACAAGCTTGACAGCTTAACACCAGAATACTGGAACTAAAGTGCTGATCTCTTTCTTGAGTGTGTGAGTGATCATGTCCTTGAAAATCTGAAAAATGTTTTGAAGAAACAACTCGATATGTGTGGACATTTATTGCGCACTTCGTCACCTGTATATGATGATCATCACATTTGTGCTCTTTATCTTTAGGGTGATTCCACGAGAGATCGAACATGCCTGTCCGGTCGCATTTTTTGTTTTGCCTGGGTTTTTTATATGTTGTGTGGGCACATTCAAAGTGCACGGAACTGAAAATTTTATTTCCAAGAAACGCTCCCAGAGCGCCAGAAAAATATTTGAAGGTGGTGGCGCGTGCCTCCTGTTTTTGCTCACTGCAATGTTTTCGGATTTCACGGCCGAATTTAGCGCAAACTATAAATGATGTGTCGAAAATTTCTTTTGCTGGTTTTAATACGCATTACTGTGAATTACATCCATGCTTTTTTTATGCCGTCCTCAAAAAGAAGAAAATGTGAAAAAATGGCAAACACGGCCGAAATCAAAAAAGGGTCCTAAGTTTGAGGCGCCTTGGCGCCTTTACTATTTCAAACAGAAACTTGAAAACAGTGTCAACTATAGAAAAGAGCCTTTGCAACATTTATGCAGAAGGTCATTTTCCTACGGGCAGCGCAAAAAAAGAAAAAAATAGTTAAAGAAGCGAGTTTTTTCAAAAAAGTACATTTTCAAAAAATAAAATAAAAAAAACTCCGGTCTCAATTTTGACGGCAATTTTTTATCGAAGAGCGCTTATGTCAATGAACACACGGTTTTAATATCATATGTCCTCATTTGCTTTGTTTACGAGATATAGCTGGCCAAAGTGACCCTTGCTGTGAGTGCTCACTTCAGTGCGACTGATGGTTGTTAATAGCTTGCATTGTGCGTAAATCGCAGTTTTAATTATTCTGCTGCAGCAAAACCTTGCTCTGGTGGCTTTTCGTCAAGAAAAATGTGTTCTCAGATTTTATTTGGTTCTACCGTGTGCGAAAGTGGGCTGCTGCCGCCCTTTAAAGGGTGATTCCACGAGAGATTGAACATGCCTGTCCGGTCGATATTTTTGTTTTGCCCAGGTTTTTTATATGTTATGTGGGCACATTCAAAGTGCACGGAACCCAAAATTTTATTTCCAAGAAATGCTCCCAGCGTACCAAAAAAAGTATTTGAAGGTGGCGGCGCAGACCTCCTGTTTTTGTTCACTGCAATGTTTTGGGATTTCACGGCCGAATTTAACGCGAACTATAAACGATGTGTCGAAAATTTTCTTGTTGGTTTTAATACGCATTGCTCTGAATTACATCCATGCTTTTTTCCAAGTATTTCAAGGAGCCTTTGCAACATTTATGCGGAAGATCGTTTTCCTACAGGCAGTGCTAAATAAGAAGAAAATAGTTAAAGAAGCGAGTTTTTTTTCAAAAAAGTACATTTTCAAAAAATAAAACAACTCAGGCCTCAATTTTGACATTTTTTTGTCGAAGAGCGCTTATATCAGTGAAAACACCGTGTTAATATGTATGTCCTCATTTGCCTTGTTCAAGAGATTTAACGGGCCAAAATTACCCTTGCTGTGTGTGCTCACTTCAGTGCGATCGATAGTTGTCATCAGCTTGCATTGCACTTAAATCTCGTTTTAATTATTTTCCTGCAGTAAAACCTTGCTCTGGTGTCTTGTCGTCAAGAAAAATGTATTCTCAAACTTTAATTGTGTCCGGCGTAACGAACGCCGAACGCGTACGCAGTTTGCAGCTTACAACCTCAACTTACCCGCCAGTATTCGTTAATCAGAAGCACACGAGACACCGCGAACATATGGTTTAGGTCACTTTGTCAAAACTCTCCTTGCACACAGAATAAAGCATTTGTATGCAGCGAAGGCCAACTTAATCTGTAACTAAATGCCACAATCAGCAGGCGCGCTGTTATGCAGTTGTTTTCTCACTGCCTGCTTGCTTCCCTTCCATTACATGCATTGTACGCTCTAACCATCTTCCCCATTCGACGCACACTGTGCCTAAACATTTGTAAAAAAGTTAGCTCAATGATTTCCGAGTCGTTTATTTCACTTCTCGCTGTCACATGTTTTCGGCGTCGCAGATAACGTCTTCCTGTATCATCTCGACCTTTGCCTCAGCGTTTCAGCAGCCAGAAAACGTGCGGTGCGGCATGATTAAGCCATGAGTGGCCGAAGCTGCCCAATTGATGATGTTTTGTTGCCACTTTACTAAAGTGCTTTCCCACGTCGAGGACAACAAAGGTCATAGGTGGCACCAGACGGACATTACCCTTAGTTTTGACAATGAGTGCGGCCTACAAATTAAATATTACAGCCCAAAGCGCTTACACACTCTTAGTCATAAAATGTTAAACCGTAAGCAGTTCTGGAAAGGCATTCATGACAGCTGCGCAGATGTGAAATAATTTGTGCGGCGCCGTTCAGTATAAACGTTTCGGCTTGCTCTAGGTCTAGCTGTTCACTACACGCGATGCGCGCGGCCCATGGCTACGTCCGATTGTTCTGTGCCGATTATTTACGCGTTCACAAAAAGAAGATTGCTGAGGAAAACGTTTTCGTTGCGCAAATTTTTTTTTCTTTGCTCTTTTTGTTGTTGCCTACCTCCAGAAGCTACTGTCATAGGCTGAGGATATTCGCGACACCTGCGAGGTCTGCTTGCATTGCTTTAGGCTCTCAAGGAAAACCTGTCTACCTCTAACCGCGATGAGGTAGACCAGGCATTTCTTCAGGAAGAAGAAGCGATTGATATCTTGAACAGGCGCACCCATCTTTCCTCTGACGATTGTAGGCGAGGTTGTAGGCTGCAAACTGTTTACACGTGAGCCATTTAGAGGGCGGCAGCAGCCCACTTTTGCACACGCTAGACACAAATAAAATCTGAGAACACATTTTTCTTGACGAAACGCCACCAGAGCAAGGTTTTGCTGCAGCAGAATAATTAAAACTGCGATTTACCGCACGATGCAAGCTATTAACAATCATCAGTCGCACTGAAGTGAGCACTCACAGCAAGGGTAACTTTGGCCAGTTATATCTCGTAAACAAAGCAAATGAGGACATATGAGATTAAAACCGTGTGTTCATGACATAAGCGCTCTTCGATAAAAAATTGCCGTCAAAATTGAGACCGGAGTTTTTTTTTATTTTATTTTTTCAAAATGTACTTTTTTGAAAAAACTCGCTTCTTTAACTACATTTTTCTTTTTTTGCGCTGCCCGTAGGAAAATGATCTTCTGCATAAATGTTGCAAAGGCTCTTTTCTATAGTTGACAACTGTTTTCAAGTTTCTGTTTGAAATAGTAAAGCGCCAAGGCGCCTCAAACTAGGACCCTTTTTGATTTCGGCCGTGTTTGCCATTTTTCACATTTTCTTCTTTTTGAGGACGGCCATAAAAAAAGCATGGATGTAATTTACAGTAATGCGTATTAAACCAGCAACAGAAAATTTCGACACAATCGGTTATAGTTCGCGCTAAATTCGGCCGTGAAATCCGAAAACATGCAGTGAGCAAAAACAGGAGGCATGCGCCCCACCTTCAAATATTTTTTGGCGCGCTGGGAGCGTTTCTTGGAAATAAAATTTTCAGTTCCGTGCACTTTGAATGTGCCCACACAACATATAAAAAACCCAGGCAAAACAAAAAATGCGACCGGACAGGCATGTTCGATCTCTCGTGGAATCACCCGGCTACAGAACAGCGTTGGTGCGACGCATCGCCTCTGTAGGCCTTCTTTCCGGGAAGTCGTGCCATTATCTGTGTTCCTATAGGATGCTAGAATGAATTCTCTTTGCTAACAGATATTTGCAGAAGTCGTATAGCATAAAACAACGTTAACACAGTTGTACGGCCCTTACCTATGAAAGGGAATTTCTAAACGGTGTAAGGAGTGGGGCTCGGTGAGTCTCGTTACAGTAGCCGGCTCTCGCCGTCCGTCCCCATAGCTGATGATTCCCAGTGAGGAGGCGCGTACTTTCAAACAAGGAACCTAGGTTTATTCACATGATTAAGTGAAAAAGAGGCAAAAAGAAGAGCTTTCGAAATAACGCCAAGAGTCTTCGGCTTTTATAGCTCCCAGAAAAATACTGAGGTACACTCAAACCGGTGTCAGCGTCTCCCGCCAATCCGGTGGCCTGCCGTCCTGGCGTCCGGCCTCCAGAAAGGAGGCAATGAGTCACGCAATACTGTCGCAACGCCGCGACGACTCGCAGATCGGAAGTTTGGCAGGGAGTTTGAGTCAGAAGGAGGGTTGGGGTGAAAGGCCGATGGCCTCTGCTTCCACTGCCGGGAATACTTGGAAGAAACGTTGATTGTGGCTGCCCTCGGATGAATGACCCCAACTGGGTAGATGAGAGCCTCTACAACGGCGCTGTCCCACGTTGACCAACACCGCGCAACAAAGAAATTGTGTCGAATTTCAGAAGATAGGCAGATCGTCCACTCCGGCACAGGCAAATTTGCCCTACTGCGCTTGGGCAGAAGAATGAAGGGGCTTGATGAGAATCCCTCAAGCGGTGCTATCTCACGCTGTAAACAATGAGCCAAAAAGGGGTCTCCAAATTCCAACGTCCGTTTTGCGGGAAATCCATCCACGGTGACATGTCCGCTCGCTCGGCATAAGCCCCTCCAGGATGACGCGGCGTTCCGTGCCTCCGTCTAAGCGCCGATACGAGGGGGAGACAGCATTCCGGCAGACAGGTGCACGCAAAATGGCGTCTGCCTCGATGACTTCTAAGGCCAAACGTAAGAGTTCCTCCGCCGCTGGGAAAATCTCGGCTGGCCAGCGCTCACAACCGCTGGGCACGATGAGAACGGCAGGTGACGAGGAGGATGGCCTGTCTTGGAACCACAACTGCAAACTCGCATCAAACTCCCAAACCACCTCGCAGTGACCAACAGCAGCAAAACGAACCACACAACACAATGCTACGCCGCGATCAAGCGCCTTGGACTCGCTTAAAACTCTTCAGGCTTCTCAAGACACATAAGCAAATGAAAAACCCGCTACTCTAAAATATTGACGGAATTTCGTGCCGCCAAAGCTAAAGCACTCCCGGATGAGGAGATGCCTAGAAGATGGATCATTTTGGCCGTCCAAGCAAAACAACACCAAAAGCAAGTATAATCTGGCTCTAGATCCCTGAAACGACCAATTTTAACACTAGTCTGCTCCTACCATCCGCACTGCTATGTAGCGCTACCTTCTCATATCTAACTACACGAAAACAACCAACAACACAGCTTTCACATGAAGGCTGCCTTAAACCTACAGAAGATATCCGTGCGTATTTCCGCACACTCAAAGCAAACTCAAAACGTAGTTGACATTACCTACTTGAGACACACCCTGACGCTCTCGCAAACTCTTTCATAAGAGATTCAGCTGCGTCTTAGAACTTTCTGCAAAGTGTCTCTAACCTCATCGTTCGGTAAAGCGTAATGTTCAGCTTACGTGATCACGCGATAATTCATTCTTCAGAGAAAAAAAAGAACAAGACCCAAGGGGACAAACACGACTTTTTTTAACAGGCTGATTCGGTTAAAGTTACCTGCCCATGCCAACGCCTCTAATAAAACTACTGCGCTCTACAGTGCTCGCATTCATGGAGCCTTGAAACATTAACACACATCACTTACCGTACGCCACAACCCTAGAAACTCAACTTCTCTAAACACGCGACAGAACCTAAATGTTCACGAAAACAACACGCAAAGAAATAAAACCCTCAACGCCGTGCACCTTAAGAACACCTGACAAATCTGCATTCGTTTCGTGTTGAAACGACTGCTTCAAATGCTTATGAATCCTGACAGGGGTCCACGAAAATAACAACATTCAGCGCTAAACAGGGCAATTTAAAAAACGCATTGGTTTACTCTAAAACCTTCCTTAAAATTTCCAAAATGGCTTATTTGTTCCCTTAAAACGGGTGATGGTAAACTACTTCGCGCTACAAATAAAAACGCTAACAAGTGAACTTCGGTTCCGCTCGACAAACGCTACGCTGTGCTCTCCTGGGCGCTTCAATTACTCTCATTCCCATAGCGTTGCAAACTGCAAAGTACTATTAACCACTCACCTAATATCCCTCTAAATTCTTCAAAAAGTTCATCTTTACGTTACGTTACAGCACACCGTGTACAAAAAAAAAATAGCCCTAGCTACAATAGACACCAAAAGCACCTCACAACATTTGAATTGGTTTTATGCTAAAACCTTGCAGAGTTGTCAGTGCTAATAGCGCGCAACGAAAACTGCACCGCTCAGTGCCAAACTCATTTCGCAAACTGATTTGGTCTTATGCTGATATCTGCTCAAATGCCCATTCACCCCAAATCAATATGAAAGTGAACGCATATGGTATCGCTATAAAACATTCAAAACTAGAAAAATACAGTTTTCGAGCTAAAAACACCTTCTCCACAAGTTCATCCTAAGGATTAAAGGACGTCGATGGTCTCTTCAGCCCTCAGTACTGCGCGGTTTTTCTCCTTAGATGTTTACACCGCATCTCGTAACCGACAAGATTAAACAGGCTGAATTTTACATTGCTAACAAAACAACGGCTTTCCATAAGTTTCACGCACGTGCAAATACTCAAACTGAACATTCCCCATTTTCTCAATTAGATTCGCTTGAATTGTACCCGATGGGGTAGGGCTACTGCCGGCTTTCTAGCTCGCTAGAGGCTACAACATGCACGAGCTATCAGCTGCATTCTACTGTCACGCCACATTCGGCCCTTCGGCCGGCTCCCCTCAGGAAGGCAAATGGAATGCCAGAAACGGAGAGGAAACAGTGGCCATTCTCTCATTGTGCTCGTCCCCGCGTGGTGCTTGGCTACTCTGGCATTTCGACTTTGAGGACTCGGACACGGTTGCTTCCCCCAAAGTTGCCAATCTCAACCGCGACTTCCGTCGTGGGAGCGCACCTTGCTTTCCGCCACCGCGGCTCTCTCGCTGTTTGCGCCTTAATGAACGCCCCAAATGACGTTTCCGCAAAGTGTCCGTTGGCCTGCACTTTCGTCTTTTCTGCGACGAGGTGGCACCTTTTTTAAGCTGACGCTGTGCCGAACGCTTTCGCCTCTTTCTTTTTCTGCGATTTCGGCAAACCTCCTTTCTCTCGATGCCTCGATCATCGCTTTGGGTTGCGACATGCGGGGCTCAGCAGCTCGTTCGTGCTTGTGCTGCGCCTTCTTTCCCGCTCACACTTTTGATTTCTCCGCCACGTCGGACTGCCGGGTCAAGTTCTCTGTGTCAACACTGAAAAAATCGGACATTGGGCTCTCTACGACGGTATCGCTGCTGCACCCTGAAGCGTCGCGTCCTCGCTATGGTCAGCCACCAGTCTAACCGTGTGTACTTTTTACGATTCCGAATCGTCCTTTCGAGGCACGAGGAAGATTTCCAGCTCCTCACTGAGCCCAGAAGGGCTGCTGGTAAAAACATCGTCGACGCAAGGAACATCTTTGGGCGTTGTTCCAAACTCCAGACCCGCCAATGCCTCGTTCTCGACATACTTTATGTTCATTCACTATTGAAACTTCGGGCCATTCTCTGGCGCGATCTCAAAAACGGTGACCTGTCGCTCGTTGTTCTCAGGAGAAGGATCCGTTAGCATGCTACTCTTGTCTTGCTCTCTCCTAAAGGGGATATGACATGGTCGCCCAAAAATTCGTGGTTTGCAGCAAAAACGAGACGTAGAGGGTCTATAATGCCTATACAGATTTCAAAAGTGGGCCGTAAAAGTATATTTCAGTGCAAAACAAGCTCTGGAAGTCGCCGGCTGTAAACTCCACCCACCGCCGGCGACCGTCATTTTGCCATGGCGCGTGTGATGTCATGTGCAGCACGGCAAGGAGCTGTCGTCTTCTACTTAAGTTTCAGCCTCTGAAAAAAGTTCCATTTGAGTGCCAAGCGGAAGAAAGCTCAAATATCACGTGCAGCTGACCACTGAACAATATCGTACGCCGCAGTGCATACGCTTGCACAGCTAGCTGCCTGTTATGTCACGGCTCGCTAGTGCACCAAAGTTGCCTGACCCTCGGGCCGCTCGCGTGTTTATAAAAATACTCGCTTAATAATGAAGTGCTCGAACAATGCACTAAAATTTCGCCAGCTTATTTGTGAAAGCACAAGGATTAATCCAGATAACACATAATATGATCGAAAATTCGGTGTCATGGCAACTTTAAAGGTAATACCGAAGCACCGCAATAAAACTGCCTTAGTTTGCCTGTCCGCTCCGACGCCAGAGGCTTCGTTAGTTAACCGATACGTGTGATACATCTCAGGGTTGAAAGTATATTTCCTCATATTCATCGACCAGCACCTGGAGTAGCATGTCAGGCCAATAGCCAGGCTAACATCTCCAGCTTTCAATTAAACGTTTCTCTCATTCCTGAAATAAAAATCAATCAGTGCACGCCCGAATCTCATGTCTGCCTTTCTCAAGCTCGCTAGTTCCTGGTACTTTTGACAAGCCCTCAAATACTAAGTGCTTTGAAAGACCGTACTCTGCCCATTATTATATCAAATAAGCCATGTCTTCCTTGGCATTCAATAATAATAATATCTCGGGTTTAACGTCCCAAAACCACGATCTGATTATGAGAGACGCCGTAGTGGAGGACTCCGGAAATTTCGACCACCTGGGGTTCTTTAACGTGCACCTAAATCTAAGTACACGGGCCTCAAGCATTTTCGCCTCCATCGAAAATGCAGCCGCCGCGGCCGCGATTCGAACCCGCGACCATCGGGTCAGCAGTCGAGCGCCTTAACCACTAGACCACCGTGGCGGGGCACCCCTGGCATTCGTATTACACGAACCGAAGCTGGTAATGTGTGAGGACTACTCATCACAACTGACGTTAGAACATTTGCGAAACTTATCGCAACATGATAAGCGTACCGAGCAAAAGCCATCTTTTTTCATCGTTAAGCTGGAGTCTTGCGGGCTGAGTGCGAGGAACTTTCGGCTACAATTTGCTATATCCATGAGGTGAGCGTACGCGTACCTGGTTGAAATTGTCTTCCGCACACAACCGTCCATAGCGCTCCGGTAAAACTTATCACGAGTTATAATTTTTGCTTAATATCATATGTTGCACGAGAGCGCCTGGCCGAAAGATCTCAACATTGCGCATGGTTCCCACTTGTCCTATTTTTCAGAACTAGATACATATATCTAACTATAAGCTGCACCTATTTCGTATCACCCTCAATCAGAGCCTAGCATACAGTTCTAAAATTAGGGCAAGTAAACAGCCATGAACATTCTTCGACATTGTTCGGTGACGAGTTATGTTGCAAGGTGAACCACACCGCACTACAGAGACGAGGACGATGAGGAGGGGGACACACAAAACGTCTTGTCCCTTATTGTCCTCGTCCTGGGTAGTTGCACTGTGCATCACCTTGCGTCACCAACTCGCCCAAATATTCGCGTTATGTAGCAAGACACAGTGAGCACGATAGTATATATAAAAGTGCATTGGTAGGTCAGGACACACTTACAGATGTGGTTCGGGGCAACCACTCTCGCAACTACACCTTTCACGTGCGCGCAGTTTTAGAAACGAGCTTGGCAAGCTGGCTTTGTCGTGCACACCGGTGTTTTTGGCGAAGCCAGCTTGTCTAACTTATCGTCGCACACGATTTTTGCGCAACGAACAACGACACGCCGGGCTCGATCATCACACCTAATTTGGTAGGCGCATGGGACCGCTCCTATGTGTTTCATATATATTTTTCATAGCGGAGCTGTTTAAACCGCCGTTAGTCGGTGAAGAGAGAACAGAAACGATCTTCATCATGTAGCAGCATGCGCTCTCTTTGTCCTCTTTTTCATCGTCGTGGTCTTCATCTGCCGCTTCGCTGCCAGAACACGTGCGCCGAGTTATCTGGCCCAGGATGCAATAACGATGATGGGTGAGTAAAAGAGCACAGAGAGAGAGAAAGAATGAAAGGAAAATAAAGATATAAAAAACATAAAAAGAAATTCGTGGGTTAAAATGTTTTGACGAGGCGATATTCAAACCCGCGTACACACGACCCGAAAGCGAGCGTCTTAACCACTCGGCCATCCAGGCAGCTAGCAGAGCATAGCATAACTTGTATATTATAGTATGGAGGGGGTGAAGAAAGAGAAGGGAGGGTAAGGAGAAAGATTTGAGGGTGAGGAGGAGAAAAAGAGGAAGGGGAGAACGAGTACACAGAGAGGGAGAAAGAAAGCGATAGAAAGAAGTGAAAGAGAGGATATATATATGAAAGAAAGGGAAGAAAGAGAGAAAAGATACAGGCGAGAGACCACGACCTCAGAGACAGAGAGAGCAATTAAAGAAAATAAAGATAAATATAGAAATATATAGTAAAAATACGACAAAGAGATAGAAGACGAGTAGAATGATCTATTAAAGCGAGAGGAAAACAATTCAAGA